>NW_020213028.1:36983-76574 GCF_003070985.1 Temnothorax curvispinosus
GGGGGGGGGGGGGGGGGGGGGGGGGGGGGGAAGATTTTACTACTCCAATCAGAGCTGTGTTTCAAGTCTGACAAATCTAGTCGGCACGCAGTCAAAGGTTGAAAAATATGTAAAATAAAAATATAAATAAAAAACTTTCGCGCATCATTTACCACGCTGGTTTTTAGTTAGCCCAGTTTATTCGTACGGACTTTCCATTGAAATCTATACTTCAAAATTTAAATCACGGTGGTTATTTCTGTTGCGTGGCTTATTCCCTGTTCCTATTGTCTGGTACCTTTGTATTGTGTGATAGGCTTAATGATAAATTTCTTCATTCTTTCATGCCTCCTCGATTTTCACACATGCTATGTGTAAATATTTAATTGAGTGAACATTCCAACTAAATAATTTTTGAAAACACATCATTAGCAGGAAATTATGGAAAATTATTGCACAATGTTGTAAAATATAAAATCAATATTTAATCGTTTACATTCCCTTTTTAATATAATCACACAGCACACAATAATCGATCGTATGCAGATGCATACATAATCGTGCGTGAAGCAACAAAATGTCAAATATTTGCCCAAAATATATCTATACATATATATTTATTATACGTTTTAATAAAGCGCAAATTTCAAATTTATTTACGTAAATTCGTTGTATTTATGCATATGTTAATAAGATTTCCAAACATTTAGCTTTAACGAAAACGGTGCGCTCAATTCATTTTAACTAATCACATTATAGATATTTCGAGAAAATATATATCTTGGAAAGAGAAAAATTGACTAATCGTATAAGAAATGGTCAATCTTACACAATCCGAATGCAATAGGTGGACAAACGATAAGCTACAGCTTCCTCGTTCTCGCTTATTTCCTTTTGTGACGCAGTGACGGCCGCATAATTAACAAATGAGGACAAAATCCTCGAGGCTAAAGTACTCGCCCATAGCTAAGCTCATTTTATCGTAGCGCTTTTCAAAAAACTTCACGACAGGTTTAAACTAATTTCTGAATTTTTCGCAACGAACGGCCTTTTTCTTCTTTGCTCTGCAAAGAGGATATTAAAAAAAAAATTTCAGTGATATCTATTTAACGAATAATGAAGTTCTGAAATTTTTTTCGGGAAGGCCATGATCCACTGTCTAAACTTTTTCCGCCCGAACTTTCAATTGGCCACTCAAAAGTTCTCCTATATACAAAACGAACGAGTTGCCGGACCGTAACGGCGCGTTTAACCAATGCGGGCTACATCCGTAACAACGCTGTCGACCACGCCAGACCACGCCGTTATGTTTAACGGATCGATGAATTTTTCATTAATACACCCTCGCTTGCGAATTTTACTCGAATTTTTATTTCTCGCGCGGCGAAACTCTTTATCGGTAATAAAAGCACGCGTTAGGCGCTGAGAAACCGAAACCGAACTACACGACAAGATCAAGGTGATCTCGTCATAAAAGGACGTTATAATGTCTGATACAACTATAACGCGGCGAGAGGAATTAGATCTCTCGAAGCCCGCGGTTTACCACATTTCCAGCAAACTGCTTATCTATATCCGTGCATTACTGCGTCACTACGAAACAAACATTATTTAATCACGGAGGATTCGTATTGGGCATATTGCGGACCGATGAACATATTGCGAGACATCTTGAGACTGCCTGAACAGAAATCCGCTCATTCTTTATGAAACATAATGAGGATCCGCGAGATCCGCGATATCAGAGTTCCGTGAATGCATCTCCCATCTAAACGGTAGATGAAATAAAAGTGTTTCGTGGCTCGCGTCGTTACGACTCGTTCCATGCGAACAAAACACGAAGCATTGTTATCGCATTCTCCCAGAATAGAAATTAAATTCTCGCAGAACAATCGCCAAACTTCCTGGGAAAGTTTTACCCCGCGGTTTCTAATGAACTTTTCGACGTTTCTCGCTTTTTCAACGGTCCGCCTTATCATTAACAAACTGGAGGTATACAGTAACCTGCAACTTTATATTGTAAATTAAGCATAAATCTACTTCTAGGAACATAATATTATGCTTCACTAAGGTTCATTAAGCGAGAAGCTATAAATGTTATTATTTATGTTCAAACTTTGCGTTAAATTAATGCAAATTTCAGCGCTATCAACGCTGCTTATTCGCGATATATATGGAGAAAGTGTGTCAACTATTTTAGCTCAAAGGTGGCTTTTTTCGGCGAGTTAAAGACGGAACAAAGATTCAAAGAAGCCCTCAAGCACGCTCGCAGTCTAAACCGCCACTTGAATAGCTACACGCACCGTAATGAGATCTGCTCCGGAAGGTCGGATTTCCGGTGCCTTTACGCCACGCGATAAACAGCGCAACCTTTCGCCGAGGTAATCGCAGCGATTTCCGTCAAATCGCCTTTTCACGCGCTACAGCTATCCTCGCTAAGAGACTGGCGGACGTGGAGCGCCAGACCGATCTAGTTTCGCATGAAAATGCAAATGGTCAGGTCTCTTATCCGTATATGGCTAATAAATGCAGCACGTCGTCATTGGACCTAATGGTAAAAAAAAAAGAATGGAAAAGTAAAGAGAGGTCTCACGGAATGAAATTTAATGGGGTCGCGCGCGCTAAATGACATTTTCATGTCATTACAAAAGGACGACGTATTTTTGACATTACGCCAAAGGAATTCTGTCGTTCGGTACGGCACATTGATAATTCTATCGGTTAATCTCAGATTGCGCCGAGAAATTCTCGACTGACGGCGGGCGCAGAGGCGTTGTCTAACCGGCTGTTTAATTACGCAGACAGATTCAAACGGGCAGGAAAAGAGATACGCTTTCGTGCGCGTAATCCCTTTCGTGTGTGTGATCCCATGTTTGAGCGTGATTAGCATTCAGCGTGCTCGATTTGCCGTAACAATCTCGAAATTTTCGGCGTAAATGTACAATTTATTTAGCACGCGCCAAATAACGGCGGATCGTTATCCAATGCAGGCGAACGTATTATTTAATGATAATTGCTATAATTATTGATAATTAGTATAACAAAATACAGTTATTACATAATCTCGATGGAAATGTTGGCATATCCACCGAATTTATTTATTAGCTGCGTATGTAAGCAACGTTATACGTATGCGTTTTTAAAGTCTGGTAACAAGCTTGTCGAAATGTCATATAATACATGTCGTATTAATAAATCGTATCAAAGAAATTTAACGAGGCAAAATTCAGTGCATATTAGACATAATTTCATCGCTCTAATTAAACGTTGACGTCAACCTGAACAAGCATTGAGGTAATACGAATAAAATTAGAACGGAAAAGTTACCTCACGCGGTCTCACATGCTTTGCCAAAATCCATGTTATTCTCACATGCCGCGACGCACAATCTATTTTTATTTTCTTCTAAATCAAATGGCGACAGTTGGAATTAAGCGAGAGACTTGAAAATTACTAATTTGCACTTTAATTAAATGCAACTAATTATAATGCAACTAATTATGTAGTTTAGCAGCTTAACGTTATTAAACTGAAATAAAGTTATTAACGTTAGTTAATTAATGTAAACAGTTTTATCACAGTAATAGCTGTCCAACGATCATTTTAAGAGTTTAATAACTAAATTAAGACACAGCTTAATAATTGAATTAAATGAGCAACTTTCAGAATATTAAACGTTTCGCTCTTCGTATTGAGAGGAGCCATTCATTTTGTCCGTTTCCGTGGTATAAACTATCCGTCTGTCTGGCTTAATCAGACAAGGCAGACAAGTTGACTCGTGCGAGGCCGGTCGTCAGTGCCGAAAGACTGGGCAATCTCTCTCCGGAGCTACGCAACGTGGCCATTCGTTACTGGAGGGGGGCCCAGACGCGGCAGCTGTTTGCTCGCCGTGGAACGGATCGGGGGGTCGCTCTGGCATGTGTACCCCTTCAGTAATGCCGCATCGCTGGTGTTCGCAGCTCGCGCGAGCGACGCTGCGCGAGTTCGTGACATGTCGTGACGATTTTTGTGAGTGAAGGTCGCGGATCGTGCGAAAAAGAAAGGCAACCGTCGAGAGAAACCGTTTCGAGGGATAAGTGCCGCACGTCGGGGCCCGTGGGACGACTTCGCCACGCTGTGAAAATCAGCCCCTCCATGCCGGCAGATTCCGGAGTAAAGCAGCAACGGCTGGAAAAAGTGCGCGCGCACATGACGCCTTTCGAAGCTGTAGACCAGTCCGTCGGTAAATCGCTAAAAATCGATCTCGGTCCTGTGCGCGACACTTCGTCACGTATCGAACGTTTAACAGTTCGATCGTGTGTCAGATTGGAAAAAAAAATTCGGCGGCTTCTTGTCTCTCCGGAGTAACGTGCCTGTGATGACGATGGAAAAATGTCGAGCGACATCGCAGATCAATAGTGAAAGAGTTTCCAAATGATGGATCGATAGCGGAGGATACACATAGTGATCAAGAATTTAGTGATTAGTAGCAATTTAAAAAAGTTTAAAAAGGCATATTGTGCATCTATATTATACACATAATATTCAAATTATGAATATTTGTGCGGAAGCGACGTATCGTCAGGACGATTGGACGAAAGTCGCGAGGACTCTAATGGGCAAACGGCATCCGAGAGACAACGCCATCCTCATCACGAAATGTGACTCTCGATGTCACGCTTAAGAATGGGTCCAGCCGCATGGAATTCGTTCTGTGATAGTCAGGTAGCCTGCGTGCCGATGCATATATGCGTGGCAACTTTTCTCCTCGGAAAGCACGACGAGGGGTGCCCTAGCGGGGGGACGTTTGCTTTGATCCCGATCGGCTTGCCAGTGACGGTATTCGAGCGGCAAACGGTGAACGGACGCATGTATGTACGTCCTTGCAGGGCTAGCCTCGCAACCGCGTGAGAGCATTGCATAACCATAACCGACACGTTTGCCGATACTGTTCGCGAGAATCTCAGGGGCTCCACGACGGCGATTGTTGCTTAAGATTTTACCCGCGATGGCGACGTTAGATTACAACATTGCGTCTGTACGACTCCTCCGTATGACATTTACACGGACTTTTCTCACAAACAGAAGTGTTCTTAACAAATAGGAGTGCCTCTAGAGTGTGTGATATTATCTCTAAAAGCTTCCTGCAACTTTCTATGTATGAGACAAATTTTTATCACTGTGAATTTAAACGTTAAAAAACAAATTTTTATCACTGTGAATTTAAACGTTAAAAAACGGTAACGCTTGTTGTCTAGCTCTCTGGCCGAATACAGAATACAAAAAAATAGTACGTTATAAAGTTATTTCATTTAAAAAAACGAAAGTGTGTAAAGGACAAATAAAAATTGACAAAGCCAAATATCATTATATAACAAAAGCAGAGAAATTTATATTATATTTCAAATAAAAAGAAGCAAAAACCGCGCATATAGATAGTTGCATAGTTGTAGAATAGAATCGAAACAAAAATATTTAAAACTTAAAATCCTGTAACGCGCAAAAATGGTAACTCGGTTATAGCGTATATCTTCTTCAACGTAAGGAAGTGGCGTCAAAGAACCGTGACTCCTCATTACAGGAAGTAAATTGTCGTCTATCAGGACAGAGACCGATAACGAGGACAACGCTCTGAAGGGGTAAACAACCGTCCGTAACGAAGTAGGAAAATGAGTTAGGACTTACTCGCGAATCGTTCCGCTTTTAAGAGGCGGACTCGGAGTTGACGTCTTCTATAAAGAGATCGATGCATCGTGATAACAATCGTGTGACTTACGCGGAAGTACGGGAGAAGACGAATGAGAAGGAAAGGAAAATAGAAAAAAGAGACACACTGTCAGGATGATTAATGCGACGTCCGTTGAAAGAAGAACGTCCAAGCGGAAGTTCTTTCCCGTCCTTTCCTTATCCGATTTTTTTTTCTCGAATTACGCGCTTATAGATGTTCTTTTAATTTGAAATATTGATTGGTTATTGGAGAGTCAAAGAATCTGCTGCCTCAGATCGAGATTATCTGACAATTCATTTGGTTCCGGATTATAATTACCCTATTAACATCCCAGTCGATCTGTAATTCCCTCGTTAGCTTCTAATGAGCTCCAATCTGGACTGCCAGAGAGCGGCCAATTTTTGCCCCTTCCAATCGATTAGAGAAGGCTCGAACGTCCACGCTTTCGCGAGAAACAGGCTGGCACGAGCCGTGGAAGAATATTTTAGTCAATCATCACTCTGTGAATAACACGCTGATGAATTTTTCAGTCGGAGAAAGCCGAGCTCGCGATACGACGTGGAGCGGCGTATAAAAATCTGGAGTAAAACGCTTGAAAATTATTACATTTATCCGATACGAACGCAATCGCGTCTCGACATGAATGATTCTTTATTCGAATCTCCGATATCGTATCGATTTCTTTCTTCTGATACAGATATCGATATCAAACATCACTATCTTCTTGAAATGTAGGTTCGAGGAGTTGCGAAAAGTTGAACTCGTGCTTAATTTCTCTGGCGTATTCATTGCTGGGAACAATCGCTCTATTGTATGTTCGATGCTGGTTAAGCCAGCACTGCGAGCAGCGATCTTGTCATTGATCTTGGTGCACCTACACTTCGCTGTCATCAAGATCTTAACGACTAACGGACGACAGCAATAAATTTGATTGGTCCGGTAAATTGTCCGAGGAGGAAGAGGCCTTGTTCCGTCCACTTCTTCGTAATGGCCAATTGTCGCATAGCGGAATCGAGCGAGTACGTGGCCCTAAGTAAACAATAAAATCGTTTCAGAAACGACAGTCACGTAGCGACCACGTCTCGTCGTTTCATCGCAACACTCGTGATGCTAATCCCCTTTCATTGCTAACCGCTCTTTCGCTTCTCCCTAGCGTTTCGTGTAAATATTTATCAGTTTCGTTGCAAACGGGACAAGCCGGCGAAAATATTCTATCAGTCAGAGCTCGAAAACTCGGCACGTTGTGAATTAATTCACAGACTAATCGCATTAATATAATCACGTTTTAGGAGCTTCGGAGGAATAATCTCCGAAGCTTATATGCTGTATATAATTTATTGTAACGCGTATAATTCCCTCCTCGTCGTGCAATCCGAGAGAAAAATGTGCCGTTACGTTAGAGACAGTAGGATCAAACAAATGACGGTATCGATGATCTTTTTGCAGCTACCCAGCCAAAGAATTACTTTACGAGGAATTTACGGGGAATCGCAAATGTCGAAGCTTTAGCCTACCAAAGAGAAGCAGTAACGTGCCTTATTGCCGACAGCAATAACACATGTTATCAATAATTTATAAAACGAGCGATATGCGAAAAATGATCTCATCGCATTGAGAACATTCAGGCGTATCGAAACTCTCAAAAGGATCGGATATCTCGATAGGACATTGGAACCGTATATCAAGCGAATCCGTCGACCGTATATCGAACGATCCCCAGATGAAATTTCGCAAATCCGCCTCATCTAGCCCGAAGATGGAACTTCTCTCGAGGCGTTCCACGGGCGGCAGGATGTCGACTTTGAAGAGGTCGAGATCCTTCCGAGCGTCTGTGAAACTGATGTCGAAGATACGCAATCATGCGAACCTGCGATTGACCGCCGGCTTCGATCTCTCGTCCGTCTCGAAGGATCTCACCGTCAAGAAAGGGTGTGATCTCCCTGTTGTTGAGGAATCTCAGGACGGTGAGAAGCCCACGAGTCCGCGAAAAAATGTCAAGGATATGAATTCTCGCGACAAAATCGGCGGCGAGGCATTTCCGAGTCCTCGAAAGACCTCGGTATCGGATCGCGATGTCGGTCCGCGGGAAATCACTAAGGATCTGAAGAATAAGCTGTCTCTGACTGACAGGTTAATGGGCAAGGGTCGCAAGGACGTGGAGAGAGCCTCGACAAAGGACGAAGGGATGAAATCACCGAAAGTCAGTCACATTTTTCGCAGGAGACACAGTACGGAGGGCTCGCAGGAAGACACTCGAGATAAGAAATGTAGCGATAAACGTGCGTCCTGCGAGACGGACACGAGTCAACCGAGCAAACATGTATCCTATGAGAACCCCACGTTCGTGCTGGACAGTTCCTTGGACTCGTCCGTGTCGAGCTTCCTCTTTGAAGTCGAAGAGGAGGAGGAGGAGGAGGAAGAACAACGGCAGAAACAAGACGCCGAAAATGAGCGTGCTACGTCATCCAAGCGTGATGTCTTGACCATAGTCGTGGATCCCCACAAAGCCTCGGCTAATCGTAAAACAAACTACGAGCGAGACAAGGACGTGGGTGAGGAATATCTCGAGAACGGAGAATCACGAAACGCATTTCGTCCCAGATGTGAGACCGTTCCTTTGAGTCGTCCTTGCGATACGAGAAACGAGCATTCAAACATGGTAAACAGAAATCGAAGGACGACTGAGTCCTTCGGCGAATTTGATCGCTCGAGGATTAAATTTTATTGCAAGATACACGAGACGGAGAGAAAAAACGCAATGATCTGCCTGCAGAATCAGAAAATTCACGACAGCGTCAAGACATGTTCTTCGAAGTCCTGTAAAATCAGAACGGTCGACAATATCGCCAACTTTTGGACAAGCAGACGTGGCAATAGCTTTCGAAATAAAATGACGACCGGTAGGAAAAGAGACGCGAAGGAGACGAAGGATTACGAGCGGCTCGGTCAGGAGCGAGTTTTCATGCCATCGTCAGGATCAAGTACGCTGGATCAATAAGTTTTCCAATTAGTCAGCGGCGCGCCAGATGCAATTAAGCACTTCGTAGGAAGTTATTTCAAGTTTCCGCGGCAAAATATCGGTTTAGCACTTTTCTTTACGGTGATGAAAAAAAAGAGGTCCAAATCCTATCTGATAAAATAACGCATTTAACTTTAATTGCCACGTTTTCACGCTGAAAAAATTAATAATTATCGAGGAGAGATAGAAGAAGAAAGTATGTTTAACATGAAATAAAACGGTGAAGCATTAACATTCTAGAACATCGCTGACACGTGGGAAAAATTTCTAGTCGTGAAAGTGGAGTAAAACGTATGAGTCGATTGTAATATAATGAGTAGAATAATTCAAGAAAGAAATAATGCAGGAAATATCTCTTTTTCATTTCTAAAATCGTTACTTTTTCTATGTCAAACACTTGAGACTTCATTACTTGTTTTACATTTACTTAAGGAGGTTCTACAGATACTCTCTAGTCAGTTGAGAGATGAAGAGAAAATCTTCAAATTCATCGGTTCTAAGTATTCATAAAATATTTTCGTGAATTTTGATGACGTTAGAGCTTATATCATACCCATATTAGTCAAAGCGAGGAATAATTAAAAATATCGTGTAAGTGCTCCTTTGACTCTGGCGGCTTATAATGGAAGAAAATGTGGTAACGTCGCGAACTTGACAGTTCTGCTCATATGACCACGGTTATTTCACAATTTCACATAATTCTAGAGCGAGTATTCTCCGTAAGCGCTCGTAAACGTTAGGTGCTTAAGTTTGAGGTGCTGTCATACTGTGGTGCTGTACTGGCTGTACACTTTTCGCGCGGGTGCAGTCGCTGCGACATTGCCAAATCTCCCTTGTTATTCGAAACACGCTACGTGAACTGTGATATGGCCTGTTTCAATAGCCAATATCACAAAATTTTACGCGATAACCCTTGTTTTTCTCGATATTTCTGAAAAGCTTAGATTAAGATCTATAAGAGCTCCGTTTTTTGAGCTTTGGTGGGTCGCCTTTATATAATTAATATCTCGTTTCCTGTCTCCAAGAGCCCCTCTGCCATATGTAGTTTATGTTAAAAACTGTGATTTCAAAATTCATTTTTGCAAATTTTTACACGGTAAACCGATGCTAAAATTTTTCGAGCACTTTTCTTGCATCTCAATTTACACGTCCATAAAGTTTTTTCCAATTTTTAGATACATCCATTATCTGTAGAACCTCCTTAAAAAATTATACCGATTAAAATAAATTATTATTATTATAACATCGTTATAAAAGACATATATATTTCCTCGATATGAAAGTCGTGAACTTAATAAATTACACAGATTTATCTTTCTCGAAGTATACATCAATTTCCTCTCGATTCCCTCAAAATTCTTTCGTTTTACGTTATGTATTTACCGCTTATTTATCCAATTCCATAATGTTTCGTTTATTTATTTGTTGTTTATTTATTTTGCTTTGTTTCTTCATGCGCACAGAGTTCCACTCGTTGCAAGGGATGGAGTTCCTGGAGGGTTTCGGCAAGAAGAAACAACAGCCCCACCAACAACTAAATAATCTATCGTCAATACATATCAATCCTCTCTCGGCCCAATCCCTCAACATACACCTGCATGGTATTTTATTTTTATCGATTTTTTTTATTTTTAATTTCTTAAAGCGTCTCTTCGTTTTCGCCGAACTTACTCTTGCCAATTTTACGTGCAATTAGAAATAACCTTGATGTTGTTATCGTTTTATTTTTAGCCCTATTTGCGGCTGTGGAACATGGTCACTTGGATAAAGCGAGGACTATTTTGGAATCTACCGATGTCGACGTAAATAGGTGAGTAGCTATTTGTATCATATATGTACGCAATTAAGATGATTGGGCGATAAAAAGGGAAAAAAGACTGATGAATTGGCGAAATGATACGATGTTATTTGATACTTCCAGATATTTCATATCACTGAATAATCTATATATACATAAATCGTTGAATTTACGCGCTAAAAAAAATTAAATGTTATTCTTCAAACTCGAGGTACGGATTTTTGATCTCGCGATACTCAAAGGATCCAACCGCGATCCCGTTTTCCCTCGAAATAGTCTACGCGTGACCTAGAAGATCTTCGTTCACACGCAATACACGTTACTTGGAGGGTCTTTAATCTAATATACGAGCTGAAACTTTCGAGGTGCACTGCTACAGAAGCAGTCAATCGCGCTATTAGGAATTGTTCGACCGGCGTAGAATCAACTTCTTGATTCGATTCGACGTGTAACTCAGGAGATCTTAAGAGATTATATTCGCTATATATCCTGGGTGCAGACTATCATGTGCAAAAAATAATCGTCCGAGTTGCGTTCAAGCTTTTACGTTTCCCCCTTCGCATCCGAGAGGAATTGAAACGAAGAAGATTGTCGTGGGACAATCGGATGGATAAAATAAAAATTTCCTCACGCGCTCCAATTGTTCCTCGCGGCCCGTATAATTATTTCTCAGCCGTGTCTGAAAGCTGAGTCGTTAGCATTTTTTACGGCAGACTAATTTCGTTTTCAGCCAGAGCGTGTTAAATTACGTTGCAGGGTTCTTCGTGAATGTAAAATGAGCCTCAAATTTCGGCGGAACAAGTGGAATATCTTTAAACCGGCGGGCACACAAAGGGTGTTTCGTTACATTATAACGCTTCCGAAAGCTTTTCATAGCCGGCCGCGCATGGTAATTACGGATAATAGGTAGCCGTTCGCTTCTATTTCCGGCGAGCAATTCGGCAGCTATTTGTCGTCCCAGGATATATTATACTAGAGATATACAGTAGAAGCTTTCGGTTCATTCCCTCAGTGAATACAACCACGCGTTGGCTGTCGATAAACAAATTAACGAATTAAACAAGGTTTCGGTGCCAATTTAGGCGACCGATTTAACGTGTGGAACAAACGAACTGATTTAATTGAAAGAAGTTCACGTAACTGTCATGGTTATTTAAATTTTTATGAACTAAAATTTACTGATGGGAATAAAAATGGATTTAATTTGGATGATTTTAACGCTCAGTACAATACAGTGTTTTGTACTGAGATAGTTGAACCAAAATTATATCGGATTGTCGAAATTGAACGTTAGACAGAAAAAATAAATCTGAATCTTAAAAATTCCAAAGTCACGTTAATCATAGAATACTGGAAATAAGATTCTACAGTAACATTAATCAAAAAAAAGTATAAACTGTTATAAGTTATAAATAACGGGTTTTCAACAACTGATTTCATTTTGCACAACATATTCAACAGTAGTTTATATCGGAGATAAAAATTCCAAGAATTGTCAGTTATATACCTCTTTTTTCTGCATAATGTACTTTATTCAAACATATCAATTGAAGACAGGCGGATCCGAAGATAGAACTAAAAAAATAATCCGTATAGGCAGCGGAAAAGTTACGAACTGCTCATTTCGCACGGTAGTTGTAACAACGCAATTCAAATTCCCGTTGCAAACGAAAAGTCGATAGATGACGTAAAACTGGGAAATTCATTTAGCCAGCATTTATCCCCGACTATTTTATATCGTTAACGTTTATTTGATGTCCCCCGCTTTTACGCATCAAAGTAGTCCGAGGTAAAGTAGGCGAAAGTAATTAAATGTTTCAGAGTGAATCTCATTAATCCCACGATTTTCCGCTTGGACGTAGCGAAATTTTTCCGCAAGTCGTAAAAAGAAATACACTCAAATTGGAAAATACAATCGGGATGGCACCGATTTGTAATTCAAGCAGGAAGTCCATACTTATGTGGCACTTATATGTGCCTACACTCATGTGTGGGTTTTTATCGACCTTTTAAGTGTCACATAAATATTATTTATTAACGGCAATTTCCCCGAAGTCATGATTCCAACGGAAATCTCGTCTTAACTTGATATACGGACTCAATGGCTAAAATTTTTCGGTTTTACTTTTATACAACGCCGAATAAAGCGACGCAAAAGTTGAAATCAAGTTAGACAATGTTTAATGTTGCGTAAAGTTTATTATACACCGTGCTTTGGTACAATGTAAAGAAAAGAAGAAGAAAGTTTAGGACGTATAAACTGCGAGATAATCTCGAACGTTCTCATTTCGCCCCTTTCACAAAGGATCTGAAAGTAAACTTTACTACCGGCCCTATATATTATTTGCAATTTATCGTCATTTACAGCGTTAACAGCGACGGCTTGTCACCGCTGGACGTTGCTGTGCTTAGCAACAACAGGCCGCTGGCAAAAATGCTGGTTGCATTCGGCGCGCAGGAAGGGAACCAATGTAAGTACAATCGAATCCAATTACAAACTTCGCGCGGCGTAGCAGGGAACTTCGTTACGCCCGTGACGAATCTCGTTGATCCGTACCTCTTCCCGTGAGATTCGCTTTTCCGCTTTCCCGCGAAATAATCGCTCTTTCTCTCTCTTTCTCTCTCTCTCTCTTTTCGCCGCGCAAAAAATCCAAGAAAATCGGCAGTCCGCGGGAGATTCCAATTAGGATTCCGTAGTCTCTAATAAAAATGCCGTCGAGCTTTATTGCATCGCGACGAATAAATATAAAAGCGGGAATGCGAAATGCGCAATAAAACAAAAAGAAAAAAAAAGAAAAAAACGGAGAGTCCTGGACGCGGCGCTGCGCTTTTTCCGCGACGTTTTTAATAATATCCCCCTTTGTCCGGTATATCGAGCTCCGGCGTAATTACGATCGAACGCGAGCCACGTACGAGGTAGTGGAATTGTAAAGTCGATGGCGGTATCTAAACATTTCTCAACGCTCGCTCTTGTACTCCGTCAAGTCGGATGGTGCACGAGCTGTAAGTGCGAGCGAGCGACTCTTTTTCATCCGTTTGGATTGTTTGGAACATGCTGCACGTGAAAAAAAATACTGCGATGAATACCCGAGCTTTCTCATCAACTTTCGTAATGATTGCCGCGACGAGACTCCGAAACATCGGGCCATATCCGCGATAGCTGGAATCGAATTTCCAGCGATGTGCGAGAAATTACCGTGTCGCCGAACACCTCGATCTCGATTGCGTTTCACCGGGACAGTGTTGGGATAAAAGTTCAGAAAGATAAATTTCTCTTAATGTGCCGTCAAGCGAGTCCGGGGAATCCCGCGTTAAAGTCAGCAACTTGAGCTCCATTCGTCTTTGCGAACGTTCCTCGCGTCTTAATTTGTCCCGTTACGCTCGTTAGCGCTTCTACGGTGCCACTCGTTAAGACACCGAGTCTTCGAAAATGAAATATAGAACAAGGAGGACACCTCTTCCGAACTAATTTTCCGCGAGATATCCGCGACGGACTCCTGGTAAACATTCCCGGATAGGATATAACTCGAGATTCAACTTGCTTGACTCAACTGACGTGAACGATACGAGGATTCGACGGGGTGCGTTTTGAGTAATTTCTTGAGCGTGACTTTTTTATTGATTTCCGCATCCGCGCTGAGAGAAGTAATTGCAATTGTAACCAGGCCCCTAATTAATCGCGGCAAAACCGTCTCTTGCAAAGAGACGTACAAAATATCACGACAACGCTGCAGCTATCGATCGCACGAAATAGCTAATACGCTAATTAGTGTAATATAATCGCGCGTGGGTCAATACGTAGGTGGCAACAATCCCCGTGCCTCGTAATATAATCAATTCCATTCAGATATTTATAATTAAAACGCGAAGCCTGCTTTAAATGTAATTCAAATTAATCATAACGCATACATTCGTGCATTCTAATGCATTATTCGACTGTGAATTCGATAGCCTCGTATGTACGTTCGATATTCTGTTGACGCAGTCAAGTCACCGGAATCTCTGGGTAGCCACTTGGCGTCATTGCTCTCGGAAGCGGAACACAGAGTTCAGGAGCTCGGGGGCAGTACTTCCGGCAGCGGTGGGTCAATTTTGTTGGAACCGCCTAGCAGTCACAGGGCCAGTTTTTCCACGCAACATAACAATCTCACGGGATGCGGCGGTAGCACGGAGGATAAGCAACTTTCTCTGTGGGAAAGGAGAGCCAGGGCCCTCAGGAAAATGCTGCTGGGTTTCGATCAAGCGCGTAAGTTCAATAGATTCAGAGCCAGTTTCACCAACCACGGTTAGCTTAACCGACGGTTAAAGTAAGCAGGGTGGATTCATTTCTATTGGTCAATCCTGCTAACTTTAACCGTCGGTTAAGTTAACCGTGGTTAGTGAAATTGGCTCTCAATCTATTAATCTAACTTGTACGGCTATCACCTTTTTAAAAGGATAAATTTACAACAAATACTTTTGTATTAAAATAAAAATCTTTTATTTCAGGCCCACCCGACATGCCTTTCTTAGTCGCGGTCGACGTCACCGGAACGACATCGATAACAGTCAGGTTTCAAGAACCGGACTCGCACGACTCTCCGATCTGTACCAAGTTCAAGGTCCAATGGAGCCTGCACGAGGACTTTTCGGTTATATGCGGCGAGAGGGAAGTCCTGGACATGAAGCAGAGAGAGTGTCGGATCGAGGATCTGACTCAAGGGCAAAAATATCACTTTCGCGCCGCCGCCGGAAATTTAAAGGGTTACAGCAGGTTCATGAATTCGACGCCCGCACACGTTACACCTAGCAGTAAGTACCATACTTAAGCATAGCACGTTCAAATTTAACATTCTCAATTTAACATAAATTTACGATGACTCGAAGGTTGGAGGGACATAGACGGCAGGGTGCCCAGATTCGCGGGGCGACTGGAAGAGCTGAACACTCTGTTCACCGATATCAGGCGACCGGAGTATACGCAAGAAACGCCGGCGGTGCAGAGGCGAAATCACAAAAAGAAAACAACGATAAAACAGCTCTTCACGGCGACGAGTAAATTCCAGAAGAATCTCAGACGAGGAGTGTTTCTAGCGTGTCTACTGTACCACGAGGACAAAGTTCTCGTTACAAACGAGGACTTCTTGCCCGTGATCGAAATCGACGAGACGTATCCCAGTTGCATATACAACGATTTTCATTGGCTCATGAAAGTCGCGTGCACCTGGGACGATGTTAAATCCCTTCGGCAAGATATGGAGAAGAGTCACAGCAGCTCGACTAATCACTTTAGGATAAAGTTGCTTCAAGCTGCTGCTCAAATGCAGGTAACGTTGTACATTGTTTATTAAAAATACTGAACTTTTATTTAGCCCAATTACTCAAGCTTGTATTGCTCACTCAAAAATATAGAGAAGAACATCTTACGATATTCCATTTGATGTATTTTGCAGGCTGCCCTGGGCATACAGGACCTTGGACAATTGTATCATAAACCTATCAGAGACATTCAAGGCACCTTAGTGTTCTCGACAGTAAATTATATAAAGTCGCCGAAATTGGTTTCTGTATTAAACAGCAGGTGGCTGCCGCTCAGTAAAGTTATAAAGAAGGTCATAACGCACGAGGATAGTAACGTCGGCGATATCTTGATGACCAGCATACAAGAGCAAATGACATATCACCAAGTCAGTGGTATCAAACTACCTAATGGTTTATATCTCGCTTACCTAAAAATGCAAAGCAGCGTGGACCTCATACAACTCGTTGTCCCGACGAAATCTCCAAACGTATTGCCGCATTGCAAGATTCGTGACAATTCGCACGTGTCCGCGTAAGTTTACGTTCATTAAAACGCAAAATATACCAGTAATTCAGTGTCACGGCTATCTATTGTATTATCGTGCTTTCGCTTTCATCTGTTCAAGGGAGGAGTGGGACTATCTCAAGCGAGTGCCGCGCATCTGCACGTCCGAGACTTCCGTGAAGGAATCCGAGGAGAAGGAGAACGTGACGAACGAGGCGCAAGGCACGGAACAACAAAAGCTGTTTGTCGATCAGATCGCCGCGACAGCGCGACGACTGTTCAATTACATGGAGATCAGTCCGGAGGATTCGCTGGTGCATCGATTATACGACGCCGAGGTGATCGAGCTGACTCACGACGTGTCGTTCCTGATCGTCGTGCCACCCGCCGAAACCGCCTGCTGCGTACCTGGCACGCGAGAGATTCTGCTACAACGTGGCGATCTTTTGTCGTTGCCTATTCCTGTCTTCGAGATGGTCTACCTGAATACGTATCAGAAGGATGTAATCAATCGTTACTCCAGACTCAGCTGCATCTTGGAACTGGACACCGCGCAGGCCCAGCATAATCACCGAGAGGCCTTTAGTTCCTTGGAGTTGAGCGTCGCGAAGGACAAACTGGCGAGATTGCAGGATCTACAGTTGCAAGTAAACAGCGTGTGGAAAAGCGCCAGGTGGCTGATCGACGTTATAACTTTCGCGAGAGATCGCGGCTCCTCACAACAAAACGTAATTATTATTGCTTTCTGTAATCGTATCCTACAATACCTGTCTTATAATTTTAGCTTACACTTCTGATTTTATCGTTTAATTAATATACGATATTTTCTCGCAGATCGCGTCGCAAACCATTGGGATATCTATGAAGCACCTGTTCAGTCTCGACAGAAATAAAAACAGCAACAGTAACAGCTTGAAACGAAGTTTGTTACAATTACCACCTAGAGATCCTAAGCTCGTGAAATCGAGTCCCGGCCGTGGCAGCTGGCCGGGTCCCAATCTGTCGAAATCGTCCTCCAATCTTCTCACGACAGAATTCAGCAAGAGCGAGCAACAGCTGCCCAGCGGGCAACACGTGCGCAAAGGTAGCAACACCTCGACAACCTCGGAGCCGCAGAAATCGTCGTGCGCACCGATAAGCAGCAACAGCAATCTGAGCACTCTGACGACTACCAGCAGCGTGAATCATCTGATACCGCTGCAGAACGTGAGACTGCCGCCCTCCAAGTCCGAGGACACCCTGATCCTCGCCAAGTACAAACACAGCCCGCGAAATCGTTCCGCTACGATAACGTCGGCGTCGGCCACCACCAGTCCGTTACTGAGTATAAAGCCCATGATTTATACCGGCTCGTTACTGAGCGTCTCCACGGCGATGACGAACACCACGAGTCTGCTTAGTGTGAGCAACACGAATTCCGACAGTCTACACTCGCTGAGCAGTGACGAGTACTCCGCGACGAATTCGAGCGTGTGCTTGAAACCCGGCCAGCCGGGGATCAAGGTCAAAACGTCCAAGCCGACCGCGAGTGTCGCGGCGATGGCCGCCGTTCCGACGGATAATCTAGACGAGGAGAAGGAAGAAACGACTATGATGCCACCTCTGCCAGGCATTCTTCAGGTACGGCCTTTAATTTTGTGCTATTTAACGCGTAAAATTTTTTCCTCATAACATCATCACTATCATAATAGTTACGACGTTTCGAATAGTTTAATTTTCAGCGACATTAAAATCCCCCTGGACTCGCGACATGCGGTCTTTAAATGATATTTTTCCTTCCTAGGGAACACAAGTCTAACCCGATTATAATTAAAAAACAGCTCACTTGGTCCTCTAAAGTGCAAAGTGATGTAGTGGACACATTGAGTAAGCCGTCACACCGTTAAATTTCAACGCTTGCTCTGCTCGATTATGCTTAAATATTATGCTTAATGTGCCAAAATCAGTACGGCATGAGAGATTTATTATGATCGTTTTATACTTTGTATCTAATAGCTATTTTGAAAATAAACTATGTCTGTATGTAATGTGTTATAACAGTATGACGTCGTGTCAAAGGGTATTGCATACAAATTATTAATAACATATACCTGAGTTTTATGGTACTAACGTGTTGTATATAATTATGTATTTTTGCGGCTTGGATATCTATTTTTTTCAGTGTTTGTCTAAACACAAAGTGTGTCTATGAGATTAAGAAGCTAAGTGAATTACAAGAAAGTGCTAACTTTGAAAAAGCAAAATGTTTAATAGACTTTGAAAAGCTTGATAAATATTGTTTTGTGAATAATGAAAATGCTGAATAATCTTTTATGACATTTTGCTTGTTCTTTTATTCACTGAGTATTGAAATCTTTCAGACACACCATGTATATTACGCATAAGCTTTTATACATCGATATAACATTTTTATGCGATTTCAGTCGTATAATTTTATTGATTCTAAATTATGTACACATTTATAGATACACTTGTTCCTTACTCGAAACTGCTGCATTTTGCTAATTGAATCTTTTTATCATGTGACTTATATACCATTTGCCAAACATAAAAGATACATCTTTTAATGCTATTGCAGGTTTACGCGGCCTACGAGACCGGTTTGGCAGCTGGTACCAGCTTGAAGCTACACGTAACACCAAGGACTACGGCGCGGGAAGTCGTGGATCTGGTCGTTAAACAACTGAACATGGCAGTGGTTCTAAAAGGGCTAAAGGGGCCCACCTACACGGCCGACGAGCTACCAAACTTTTGTCTAGTTGCCGTAATCGGTGCGCGAGAGCGTTGCTTAAGGGACGATTTTAAACCGCTTCACCTGCAGAATCCGTGGAAGAAGGGACGGCTGTACGTTAGGCAAAAGCAGGATGTTCTTGCTGCTCTTGAGCACAGCAGTAAACACACCGCATACTTATAACAGAAGTAAAGCCGCGGTAATTTTTAAGCGAATAATAATCTACCGAATAATGTAAATTGAATTTCAGTACGTCCTATACGTGTAAACGTAACGTTCCCTGATAACGACATTTCGCATAAAGCATCCTAGTCGTACATCTTCAATAAACGGCACTACCAACAAACAAAATGTTTTAATGAACAGCGACTACCTAAAGAAAAATTCATACAACGCCTCACGAACCGAGAGCTACTTCCCTTGTGAATTACTCTTCCAATTTTATTCTTCGATATTCTTGAACGAATGTGACTTCGTGAGATCTGGTCACTACGTGTGAAAAACAAGTTGTATATTCAAAATTATTTTACTGGGGAAAAAGAATGCTTGGCCTCTTATATAAATGACATGTTAGTCTTAAAAAATTCAATAATTATTTTAAACATTGCTTATTAAAGTGTCTATCTTCTACTCTTTACTTTTTATAAACGAAATGATATTGTTTTCGTGAGAGAAATTTAGATTTTTTTTGTCGACGCAATTATATTCTGGTCTAATTTTATTGTTATACGTAGATTTACGCGCTTTAGGATGTTCAATAGCCGCTGAGAGAAACACGAAAGAAAAATATTAAATAATTAAAATATATTGATGCTTCTCCATATGGACAATTAATCACTGATTATGAAACGTCGCGACGTAACCTCGAGGGATCGTTACGTAAGTGTGATAAGTACCAGTGAAAAAAGAAGTCTGTTTTATTTTATTAGGCTTGCACATTCCGACTCGGGAATTCAAGCATCGATCTGTAATATTCTTCGAATGTTAGTTAGTTTGTAAATGAATAATACTTGAAATATACTGTTATATTTTATGTACCGATCTCAATGTTTTATTCGATATGCGTATTATCAAGAGCCAAGTATAAGCTGTTTTTGAGAGATCTCATTATTCCTTTGCAATTCGTTGTGTCCAAGCATACTTCATCATTGCGAAATCAGTGAAGGCTTTTAGCGCATAAGACAAATGTAACAGAAGAATACTTGGATACTTCGAGTCAGTAAGGATATCTTTTTGAAGTCAGTAAAAGTTTTATATTTATACTATTAAAATTATAAAATATCTGTAAAGGAATATTTTACGTTCTAATGTATGACAAAGTTATCGATGATGATTACACATGACACACTTTCTGCTTGACTAGATCCATGTTACCAGGCTCAGAAATAGGAAATAAAATGATTTCACGTGCGATTTTTCGATGCGTGTCGATCCGACGCAGTGTACTTTTTTTAAATATTCAAAATAGAATAATAAATAAAGAATGAAAAGTTCCTAAAGTCTGGTAGCATCATCTAAAAATGGCTTAGAGTAATAAGTATATTTTTTAGGAAAGGCCCGACAAATTTTGTTAATAAAAACGATGTAAGAGAGAAATTCTATAGAACGAAAGGAGAAAAGAATAAAAAGGTTAATCTAAGATTTTAATTGAAAAATATTTTAAATCTAAAGCGGCGAGTAACGTCTAAACCAGTTTTATGGTTAGTTATTAGTATAGTTAGGACGAAGAGGCTTATAGACTATTGTACATAACAGAACAAAGAGTATTATTAATCTACTATTACTTCAAAAATAACAAATAAGTTGTAGTTTCTTTGTTTTGATTTTTAATTTCTGTTTTACTGTGACGCATATAGAGATACGTTATTTGTTTTATTACAAAATGTTTACACGCGTTTTGTATATCCAAATATACATTTATTTTATCTCGTTTTAAAATCGTATGGTAAAGAGAAATTTGGCATAAGCCTCGGATCAGATTTACCTTGAAAAATTTATTAAAAAAAAGTCTAATCAAAAAGAATTAACTTTCACGTTATTGTAAACAGCGCATTTAGCAAAATTTTTAAAGAATGTAGTTGATACGTCGCGTATAGGTAAATTGTACCCGATTGCATCCGATTAGAAGAGGACGACGGTACGGCAGTCGACGTATTAACCGATTGGATAAGTATCATAATGTAGAGTGGTTTGCTGAATATTACCCCAGCCGCACAATATTACTGCACAATATTATCACGCGACGAACTTCCCAAACGATCGCGTTGCACATTTCGTATTCAATCTTATCAACAAGATTAACTAGCGCAGCATATAACACTTATATGTAGCCATTCGACTAACAGCGAAGAGAATAATGTGTTAAAAAAAAAAAGGAATCTCTTTTCGGCTATCCGGATAGTAAGAAGGTAGCACGAGTGACAAAGTGAAGCGAAGATAAAGAAACGCATGTGCGTAACGTATGTCTGTGTGCGTGTTGTCGGTTGTAAATCCATATTTCTCTTACTTTGCCCGCCGAAAGCCTGCGTAATATCGATCTGTCAAGCGAAGAGCCCTAATCTCGAATGCCCGTGCAGGTATTTATCGTGAAATCCGTCCTTCACGTCGCAGATCCGATTTGGCTGTATATTCGAAGACCCTCCCTCGAATATTGACGCTTATTGAGCAGTAGTATCGTGCACCAAGGGGCCACCTGCGTTTAGCGAGGATGGTGCACATATTTTTTTATCGACAAAGTAGCAAAAGATCGAATAAATTGTTAAGCGGGCAGAGCGAGTCTCGCTGGCTGCATACGTAAGTTCGTGCACCGCGAAATCCGCCGATGTCGCAGAAAGAAAAACCGACACGGGAATTACAATTCGCAGTAAGCTTCGTAACCACCAAGCTGATTGGTACTTTAACAAAAATGCTAGCGGTGTATTGATTTAATTGTGCAGTCCGTACCCTCTGCCTCGTCTTCGTTATCTTTGCCTATAGACGCACGATCGTTGAGAGCCAACGGGCACCCGCGCTCATTTCCGTTTGATCGAGAAGACGATAGAAATTTTATTAGTACTACATGAGTGTCTATCGATGTTGAATGTAAAAATAACCCTTAGCATATAAATATTACGACGATGGAAGAGCAAGAGGCACGCCGAGCCAACGAAGGTGGCTGAAATATTTGTAAATATTTCGAGGAGAAGGAGCGACCGCACGCACAAGGAAACTAGAGGGAGAGATTACTTCGAACGTGAGAGAGAACGCGGAGGAAAAAAAATTCTCGTTTCTACGATCCACTCATCACGATGTAATTATAGTTGTGCCTACGCGACGGCGATGTGAGTTAATTAGTCGATATCCGAACGACGACTTCTCGCGCCCCGAACCCTTTTGCTTCCCCCCCCCCCCCCCTCCCATTCCCGTCCCTCCCCCGTGTCCAGAAACAGAGATCACTCGGACGCGTATGCTTCGTAAAAAGAGCGATGTAACGCGCGCGCGAGTAAATTATGTACAGTAGCGAATTGGTGTTTGTATAGAAGAGATGGCTTCGTTTCTGTTGCGACTGAGTTCTTCCCCCGTTTTTTCAGCAGGGGACAATGTACTACGACGGAAACGCACGAAATAAAGTATAATATTGTATTTGTCTCGAGAAAATTTATTCGTACGACCTTAGCCCGGTTGGAAGACCGATGGGCGCGACGACCATTCCTATTTCCTTTTACCTTTGTAAATCCTTTTACCGTGTAATTAATGAAAGTACAATATATAATTATTGAAACATAAAGCGAGAGGAAAGTCATCTGTGCGTTTTATAATTGAAAAAGAAAAGATTATATACGTTGTCGTAAAGTTCACTAATCTTTTTTTTTAACCTTATAGTTTATCAAACTAATCAACTACGTGAATTAAAAAGTAGAGAAAATTGATAAAGTTATAATCGTATGCTCTCTGGTATTAAATTTAAGAAATTTGCAAAAAGTTGATGTGATTAGTTTGAATTCTGAGAGGTTCGTTTATTATAGTATGTAGGTGTATGATTGATTAACGAACTATATAATTCTTTTCTTTCTCATAAAAGGACAAAAATCAAAATAGATTTACTGAGAAAAAAATGTTCTGGATTTTAGTAAATATTAGTTTGCATACAACTGTGACTCCATTTATTAAAATAAAGAAAATTTTCCTTTTTATTAGTATATTTTTTTCCTAGTGAATACACATATACTAATAAAAAGCAATTTTTTCTTTATTTTAGTAAATAAAGTCACAGTTGTATGCAAACTAATATTTACTAAAATCCAGAACAATTTTTTCTCAGTGTTAGTTTGCTTTCTGACAAGCTTATTTACAGCGTGTAAGTGTGCGTTTAATTAACGAACTATACAACTATTCTTTTTTTTACGAAAGGTAGAAATAAGAATAGGTACATTGGAAATTTTTCATATATTCCCACCGTCAATTCATATCTCTTCTGGAAGAACCTGTATCCGTTGGATACTATCCAATCCCACCCAGCATCATCACCTCCGGCGAATCAAACGCGCGAGCGAGACAAGAACCCGGACCCTCGGCGACCGATAGTCCTGCTGACCCACTTCCGTCTTGTTTCTCGTCTTGCCGCGAGAACCACCACCTACTCCTTACTTGTGTCCTCCCCACCTTAGGCACGATTCTATATTCTGCCCTTCCGGCGAATGTGCCGTGAATGAGTTTCCGCCGTTTGTAAATTTTTACGAACGACATCGACGTAAGACGAGAGTCTGATCATGGGACGAGAGCCGTGAAGGAACGTCGCGTTTGTCGAGAAGAAACGAGAGAAAGTCTCGGTAATCCAAACCACCGGCCGGTTGTTTATTACGTGATTGCGATAATAGTTAACGACGATAATTGTTAATAATTTACTCCGCGGCGCCGCTAATTGCGTCAGCGGAGCTGTCATACCGGAGCGAAATTTGACCTGGTCTGGCGGTCTACTTACTCAAGACTAGGGCGTGCGGAATAAAAAGAGAACCGCTCGAAAAAAAAAGAACCCTGCACCAACCATTGCAAAACGTTGCAGTTTTATCAGATCGAGGCTTGCTTTTGGCCGAGCAAAACCGGCGCTACGCCACTGCGGAAGTGCCAGCACGAATTTAACTGTGTTGCGGGTGTATGGTATATACGTATACAGTTAATGCTCATTGTCGCGAAAACACGGACAGCCGCGCGAGCGTACGCGATTGGCTGACCCGCAGTCCGGATTCGCCCTCGGCTGACCCCGTTGTTGACTGACCCACTGGCGAGATACTGATAGCGCGACGCTACACGATCACCGCGCGGAGTCAGTTTGCTTTGGCATTTAATTGCACGGCGTCACGAAAGAAAGACGCTTCGCACGACTGATAACGGTATTTTCGATTATCTTTTTTACACCTCGGGAAGTAGATAACGACCGATTATAAGCGTGTGGGTCAACGTAGGGACGATTCAAGTTCGAGATTCCCTGGCTGAGGAAATGCGTGCACTCAGAGGAAACAAAATAGTTCTGCAAACTACAATGTAATATATCATAAAGTCATGAGAACAGAAGTAGTTTTGAGAACTATATAATGTAAAAATTGTTATAAAAATAAATTATTTATAAATTAAAATACAGTCACGATACTAAATGTGACGTTGGATATTAACATTATTTCATTAGTTGTATGTAACTATTAAATAGTAATAAAATGACACAATAACTATAGTATACATAATTGTATAGATTTCATTACTAATAGGCTACGATAATTATATTCTTTCTTTAATTTACACAGGCAAAACATTTTTCTGATCAATTATTATATCGTAATAATAATTTTCTATAATTGTTCATACTATTTTTCTCTCCGAGCGTGATATCTTCTGCAATAAATTTCTTGATTATAGATCGTTTCTGTCGATTATAATTTTTTGAGTCATGAGAAAATTATAAGATGTCCATTAGTAATATTAAATTAATTATTAATATCATTTTGATCGTGCGAGAAGAGTAGAGCCGCGAGTATCAATCAAATTATTACGTCAACTCGTTCCGTTCAACACGACGGCTGTAGAAGCAGCTTTAACAAAGGGCCGCAATATCTTCTCTTTTCGCACGATTAAGTTGATATTAATAGCCAATTTAATATTACTATGTTAATATCGAGCAGTAACCATCGAGTGATTCAAAATGCAGCAATAACGTTTGCTAACTGACAAATTAATATTAGACCGGCGATCTGCCCGATGACCAAAATTGTCACACAAGTTTACTTATTCCACATTTCTTTCTTTTTTTTTACCTTTACAGCTTTTAATCCTTTCGAGATCGAACGATATTCGTCACAGTGCGATTGACGTGTCCTGCTGCACGCGGCGCATTCTGATGCAAGGCTGTGCACGGATTTGCAAAACAGATTTTATTAATGGCAATTTTGACGCAACGAGTCGGGCAACGGCACGCGGCTGAATATGCAACGAGCAACGCGAGTATCAATCAAATTATTACGCCAACTTGTTCCGCACGACGGCCGTAGGAACAACTCGCTGACACAATGGTCCGCGTTATACCCCCGCTCTGCGAAGTACAAAGTACAATACGTAGTTACACGTAAGGGTGGAACGTGATGGACCGCGCGCTTTATATACGTAGGGTCACACCTTTCAAGCGGAAAAATAAAGAATTTCTTCCTCTTCACCGGATATCCATCCCTTACAATTACATGGGAATATCATGATTAAATAAGAGATTTACGAATTCATCGCGTTCTCCGTGTCTGGCGGTAGCCCACTTTTCTACTGCGAGCCGCGCACCCTCCGGCGTCGCGCGGCCGCAAAGGCCCGCGAAGGCCCAGAAAACGCATCCGGCGACCGTGTGTCCCCTCTTCTCGCAGAACCGCCGCTCGTACTGTCCGGCTCATGCGTCGGGCTTTACACGGATCTCCCGGCCGTGCACGTGCATGTGCATAGCCGCGTTGCGAAAGAATTATGCGGGGCACAAGGTCCGACCGGCCGCTCGCCGGTCGAATTTTTACCAATCGAAGGTTACGTATATCGCGGCGAGTTGGATTTCTGCTGCACGCATACGCTACAATGCATATACCTCTCCTCTCTCCGCTCTTTCTCTTTACGTCCGCCGACTCCCTCGCCCTCCTCCGTTCTCCCGCTTTGTGACGCGGAGTTCACGATCGTGAGTCATATCCGCGCGAAGGAGTCAAGACCGAGTAGCCGGGGATGAGATTTCGCAAATTTTTCGCCGAGCGGATTCGTGCACGGTCGGCACAATGCGACCCTAAGATCGCCGCTAAAATATTTTATAATCGACTTGAATCGAACGAATTAAAGTTTCCTTTCGTGGTAATAAAAATTTATGTCACGTAGCATTTGAAAAGAGTGCACGGAAAGAATCGGACAGGTCGATCTACTTTCGTCCACCTCTTCCAATTCGATATTATTATTTATTTATGAACGGTAGCCTTCGATAATTGCAAGTTCCGCGAGTTACTGGATTTCGGTCGTCTCGGTCTTTATCGTCCACGTCCCCCTCCAGGCAAGAAGGTGAACAACGGCGACGAGGAGGACGACTCCAACAACGGCGAGGACGTCGACGACAAACGACCGGCACGACGCGGAGGAAGAAGAAAAGAGAGACGAGTGTTCGGTGAAGCCTACCGACCGGCTATTTGGAACACGGCCGATCAGTTCCTTCGGCGCCTTCGCACCGTGGACGTGGACACGCGGACGTCCTTTGTCGCCGATTTCGTACGCGCGCCTCTGTCCCGAACTGGGTGAAGACGAGACGTCGGGGAATCCCGCGAAAAATCGCGCGACGCGTCGTGTTTCCGAATCGATGACCGATCCGAAAGGATTAGAGCCGAGCTTTGTAAATCTGCTGCGAAGAAACGAAGTTGATCGGGAAAAATGTTTCGTGAGATAGTTCAGGACAGTTCATGATAAGGCCTGGAGTCGGTCGATTCGTCTCGTTAAAAGTATCCGGCACGAGTAAGTTTACAGTAACCGATGGTGCGAAGAGAAATTAAAAAGAGTGTGATATGCATTTTGATTTGTTACACGTTCGATTTGGATTACAAATAAAGTTACGTTTAAATTTTTTAATTTATAATAAATTTCAGAATGATCATGAAAAATATCTTCTTTGTTACTAGACAAATTTTTAATAAAAATTAATAAATACTTTTTTGACACCTAGTTTGAAAAGAACTGTATAATAAAAAAATTTTTTTTTCTCCAGACACATACCCGTATTACCTATGAGAAATATATAGTGTGATTAAGTTTACCGACCTAATTTTCGCGTTTGTATCTTTTTTCGTATCGGGCTGTATTTCTTCATAGAATTCGCTTTAGCAAACCAAGCAAGGAAGTTACGGAGTTTTGCCTTTTTCCGGTAAGGTCACCGGTAGGAAAGCTCGCCATATATTGCCATTAGTATAATTAACCCAGATTTTCCCGGATTTATGGTGAACGGCACGCGGGTCAGAGCCGCACACTGCACATTATAACAGACGGCCGACATGCCTTTAACTGCGAAGAAATAGCAAAAAATTGCATCGTTCAATTGCATAATGTTACCAGACTATAACTAATACCTGTCGTGTACAATTAATAACATAGTCATAATGAAAAAAAAATTTCAGTTAATTGTTTCAAAGTTATCGAAAAGTCTAAGTATATAGAGAGCCTGAAAGGTCAGACTAACAAATAATCATACATCGTGGCGCAGCAAGTTGTAACTATAATCATTATATTCGCGAGCATTAAGTCGTACCATCGTTGATTGGATTACCGGAGTCAATTAAAAGTCAAAGAAGACAGAAGCTAATTTAAAATTTTGATAAAAACGCGATTAAGAGAAAAAACGTTGAACACGTTGAACGTGCCTAAAAAGTTGCATGGATCGTGATACAATTGAGACGTGAAAATATAGTCTTCATCCGGGAGGAGAATCATTCTCGTGTACATATATAATATACATGACGCGGCGCTTAATATATTAACCGATACTGACAGTTATGTCCGGCGACGTTGCAAACATGATATGACGCTTATAGCCATCAAATGCGCTTCATGCTTTTCTTTAGTGCTGCTATTCAAAATCTGGCCTCCGCAGTTTTCAGTATACGCGTGCTACTTTTTTCAAGCGTGAAACGACGCTGTCTGATTAATAAATTTTATGCAGAATAACTGTTATGATCCAATGTGTTACGATCAATCTCATATCATTAATATGTTCGAGACATCATAGAGATTCAGTCGCAAACAATGTACAATTCTATTCAATGTACAAAGCTATTAATTAAAATAATAGAAAAATATTAAATATTAAAAGTATAATTTAAAATTAAATTAAATTAAATTAATAGAAAATACAGAACTTATGACATTATACTCGGGCTGAGATTGCAATCAGTTTAAATAAAATTCCAATATCGTTTTTTAAATCCCTATTAATACTGTTTCTCGTTACGTTTGCAATTACGTTTTGCAATTATCGCGAGATTACTGTTTGTTTAGGGAAGATATTCGACAATAACGCGAAACGATATCAGCAGTGGCACAATGTCGGAGGGTTGCACAAGTTGCAGAGGCGCGAATTATGCGAGTGGCACTTTGCAATTAGGCTCGACTGCCGGTGGCAATACCGGAAGCTCGTCGCCCACGTCTGGGACGACCTGTACAACTACAAGGAGAGTCCAGGTCCGAGCAAAAGTGTTATATGGCACGGGCAAAGCAATAGCGAACTTGCAAGCGCAGGAAAAAGCGGCCAGACACTGACGAGGTAATTCATAATAACCGTAATTAACTACATTAACTGCGATGAAATATGTGCACCATATACAATACCACCACCTTCCCGACAGGATAATGCTTTAATAATTTTTTCACTTCCTTAAGAATTATTCAAAGATTTTTTACGATTTTCAACTATATACTTCGTCAAACTTTACTAAGTTTACAATGAATAAAAGATAAATAAGAAACAGAATGGATTCAATTCTTTTAATTCAAAATTAAAGCATTATAGAAGTTCAACTTTTTTAAAACACATACGTAATATAATAATATATCATTATGAAAAAATTCGCAAATTTTAGCACATTAAAAGTAGTATCCTTGCGATAAATCAGTAGTTGAAAAATGTTTTAAAAAGAATTTAAAATTGTAGTACTGTAAAAGAGATGGTTATTACTCTAAAGAAAAAAGTTAATTTATTTCACATTGATTTTTTTGCTTCTTAATAACAAAAGTTACATAAAATCGTATAATCATATAACATTTAACGATACATGCTAAGAAAATATAATTTTTCGAAAGTCATTCAACTTGAGTGGAATGGATGTAAAAAATCTAATTCGACGATAACCGGATTAGTAGAAACATATTAGACTGTCAACGATCAACGGACGGCAGCGATCAATCGAGAAAATGTTAATCGTACGACACGCTGATTAGTAGTATAATCTCATACATTTCGACTTGTCTTCTCGCCGATATAATGAGTGTTCTGAATCCGTATCCAAGAAACCGTAAACACCGTAACACAATTATAGGAAGCTCGATCTTACGTCTTCCTGCCGCGCGATGCCCGAGCAAAGCGGAGTCTTCCCGTAACGAGATGATTAACAGCGGACAGTCGAAATAACGAGATAACGCGTCGGGGCGCCGCGGATAACAGTAAAAATACGCAAAAAACGACGATACCGGCATCGACGAACAAAAAGCAAAGCCCGGAGGCACCTCTTCCTCACGGATAAGACCAGTCGGTCGATCTGATCACCGGTTAGTACCTGGTTAACCGTCCTCGAGAAGGCCGCCGCCTCGATTCGACGATCCACGCGTATCTCCGTGTCATTTCTTTTTTAATTCTTCATCTTTTTCCCGTTTCTCGATCTTGCTCTCTACCGTTTCCGCGTCTTCGTTCGACACTTTACGATTTCGCGCTGCCGAGTATGCACCGCCGAATATTGTGAATGCAACCAGGGTCGTGTGTCGCAGGACAAAATGCACTTTGCAACTTTGTGAGTCGATATCGATAAGTGTTTTCGCCTGTTCCTGATACAAACCTACAAACATCCTTGACAAATCGCATCTAAAATGTACCCTAATCAGATTTGTAATCAAGATACTTGTCCGTTGTTTTTAAGCAACGCTTGTCGACGATGTTTGTAAATCTGTACTAAATTTAAAATTTTTAAATATTAGAGAAAATTTTTCTCTAATATTTGTGTAAATGTTAATTAAATTCTCGAATGCAATTTTGAATTAATATTAAAGATTTATAGGCATATAAATATTTTCGTTATAAACATACCTGCATGTTTCTACGATACATTCGCCGTCGAAAAATTCAAGAAAAGATCTCTCTCCAACGACTCAACAAGGTCAATATATAATATCTTTAGTCCATCGTGCCTTTGCTGTTCTACAATTCGCGATCCCGTTACGTCTCTCTCGATCCTAACGCCTCGCGATGCCGAGTTTCATTTAGTGAATGTTCGACTCATCCAGTCCTTCTTGTTCTTTTTTCCTTCTTTTTTTAAATTAATATCTCTCATTGTTACTGTTTTTAATTTGCTTCACTCGATCGTTTAGTTATTATACATGTCGATTTTCACACCTTATTAAATGTCGTATTTTATGATGATATAATATAGCAAAAATAGAATTATTTTTTAACGTCACAACGTTGCAAAATTCAATTTATCTAATTATATTTTGTTACAATAAGACTTCAAGTATTTATTTAAATCCTGTGATACACGGGAAAAGGAAGAGAAGGAGAACGCGCGTTGCGATAAACGGTATACCGCGGTACGTTGTATCATGAGTGTGAATGAAATACCCGTGTTTGATTATGCAGATTAGCACGCGATAAAGTCAATGTCACGAGTGGGGAAAAACGTGACATAAATGTCGCTTGAATGTTACTTTGAGCACGATCGATATCAGAAACTCGTGCACATATCAGTGAAAGTCAGATCGAAATGACATGCGAAATGCTTTGAAACACTAAAATATCCATCGATCCATAAATCGCTGATTTTTCTTGCCTAAAATTAGTCATCAGCAAAAATATAAATTTTATATCTAATGTTATCTTCGCGAGGCATACATGCACGTGTCACGTTTATATGTAATAAACAGTTGTTATTTTTGTCAGCCTCATCCTTTCTTCCCTCTCCTGCGCATTGTCATCGAAACCGAGGGAACCGAACGATAAACCAGAATCCTACACGAAAAGCCAAACGTCAAATCACGAAGTAAGAATTTCCGGCAAACACGAGCAATCGTTTTTCACATCAACAAACGCTCCAAGGAGGCGAGTAAATATTTCATCGCACTACAATTCTTTAACCCTACGGATCCAAGAAAGCAACGCAAATACTTCGTACCCTGTCGAAGCAGCGCGCTCGAAAGACGTACAGCAGTTGCTGGGGAAAAAGATAGAAGAGGTAGCAACGGATGTGTTACAGCCGAGAGATTCCGACGGAATCACGTACAATCCTGCGAAAGAGACAAATCAGACAGGAGATGGAACCCGACATGAATTTTTGAACGTCTCGCGCATTTCTGAAAACTCCGCAGTAACAGAACCGGTGGCGAGAGAAAAGAAAGATGAAGAAACCAAAAAGACGGAAGATAATCTCGAAGAGGGATCTTCGGCCGGATCGCTGAATAATGCGGGTGTCAAAACTAATATTTCGAAATTGTTGAGCAACGCGAAAAGTAACGCCCCGCAACAAGTAAAGTTTCTTCAAGAACGGAACGGTGGCGTGCAAACAAATAATGATTCTAATATCGGTGATATTTCGGTGACGAAGGCACACCCTGCTAAAAAATCGAACGACACCTCGACTCGAGCGACCGATGCGATCGCGGAAACGCAGAGCGCCGAATCGAAAGTCGGCAATCAAACTCTGAATGACGTCAATCAAGAGAACTGGGAATCCGAGGAAAACGGTCTGATGGAAGCTGCGAATTTTGGATTGCAAGCCATGCACGATCTTTATTATATTCAGGAGCCTAAATTATATTCGATGGGTAAGCGTTTAAAGAAAAATTCATTAATCCCCCGATTTTAATTTCAAATCTTCACGTACGAAACGAACATGCAGGTCTTTATCTGGAGAGCGATAATCCAGCGAGATACGTAGCGGCGTTTAACGATCAGTCGGAGGAAGCGAGAGACCTCGCGAGATTCGGATACGCGGCCCTTCAAGGTACTACTATGTTCTTAAAAAAGTAAGTTTCTAGTAAGTAACAATAAATTTCTAACGCTGAAATGAACACTCTTACGACTATTCCTATTCTGAACGTTTTGTCAGGTTTCCGAATACATCGTTGGAGTTACCTTTATCCCGAAGTAAGCCTACCCAAAGAACCTCGCTGGAACAACAATGTCCACGAAGGGACCCACCTCGATGTCCACGGGCTAGCTTAAGATACAGAACGTCTGACGGTAGCTGCAATAATCTGCAAAATCTCTGGTGGGGTTCCGCGATGTCTGCGATGCGGAGGTAAATATAAAATATAAACGATGCGCGAGAGATAAAAACATTTTAACAATCTCCGAACATAAAAGAAACAGAAACCTTCTCCTTTCAACTTCCGTGCTAAAAAATTTATCATCATACTCAGATTTCTTCCACCGGAATATGACGACGGCGTTCAGAGCATTAGGAGGGCGAAGAACGGAAGGGCGCTCCCAAGCGCACGAGACATCACGACTCTAATCCATGAAAACAAGGACGTACCTCTGGCTTCCGTTACTCACATGCTAATGCAGTGGGGACAGTTTGTAGATCACGATTTGACAGGTGCATTATTAAGAATTCTTTTAATTTTGTTTTAATTTAGATCGTTTTTTTTTCCAAGATACACAGAAAAAAATAATCATTCTACAGCCAAGGAAAGTACTTACTTATTTTATTTTATTTTGTTTAAGTACCGTATTAAATACTTACTCCACAAATCTACCACAAAGTCATTGTAACCGTTACATTTACTCAAAACATTATTCTGGTTTTCAAAGACTTATGTCAAGATATTTGAAAACTATTAGTAAGAAAATATTCTTTGTTGTAAGAAAACTTAAAAGAAATAAAATAAAATAAGTAAGTGCTTTCCTTGGCTGTAGAATAATTATTTTTATGTGTGTACGACTGTATAATTATATCCGTCCTATTAATAGCAACCGGTCAAAGCAGAGGATTTAATGGCACAATACCACGGTGTTGCTTACAAGGAGGCATCGGTTTTCAATCGCCAGAGTTCATGGTAATAAATTGACCAATGATTATATTTGTAACTTCTAACCGTAATACCGATACCATCTATTATAAACATTCCAAGACATTTTATTTGTACAGATATGATTCATATCGTGTCGATACAGGTAACTATATCAAACTGCAACATTTATGAACTGTAACTTTCGTTTCGCTTAGCAAGAAGTTCGCATTTTGATATTCCCCGCGAGAAAAAAACACACGAGAAAAAAATATATTTCTAATATGTGTCAATAGCATCCGGAGTGTCTTCCGATAGCAGTAAATCAGCGCGACAACTTCTATGGCCCTCTGGGTGTGAGGTGTTTGGAATTCCTCAGAAGCGGACCGGCTCCTAAAGAGGGCTGTGAATTTGGCCCAAGAGAACAATTAACCCAAGTGACCAGTTATTTGGATGCCTCCATGGTTTACAGCAGTAACGCCATGCACAGTGACAGTCTGAGGATATTCCGTAACGGTGAGTGCGTCAATTCCGACAGTTTCGATGGAGAGAGAAAAAGAAAGAGAGGAAGAAACTCCCTTCCCGATTCGCCTAGAATTCCTATTTCATTCAACTAAAATTTTGATTTTCTAGGCTTGCTACAACACGGAAGAATACAATCGCGAAGACCTTCGTTCCTGAAACGCGAATCGGATTTGTGCACACGCGGGTCTCTGTCTACGACTTGCTTCCGGGCCGGCGACGGACGTCTAAGCGAGCAACCTGCTCTCACGTCCCTGCACGTCGTCTTTTTAAGATTGCACAACAGGATAGCCACGGAACTATCCGTCCTGAACTCCCATTGGAGCGACGAGAAACTTTTTCAAGAAACTCGAAGGCTCGTCGGCGCGGTGGTCCAACATATAACTTATCGAGAGTTCCTGCCGATCATTCTTGGTAAGACAACGTACTTCCAATTCGGTAGTTACTGCATTCACTCGAAGATAACATGATCGATAGTGTCGTAAAGATTAAAAGAGATAAAACGTTCTGAAGTAAAGCAAACTGACGTTCCCCAGGCCCTCAGGTGATGAAAATCTTTGACCTGGAAGTTCTTAAAAAGGGTTACTACGAAGGGTACGATCCGACCGTAAATCCCACCATTGCAAATTCATTTTCTACAGCGGCTTATCGATTCGGACACTCCTTGGTCCAGCGGAGTTTTATTAGGTTTGATAGCGATCACAGGCCTATCTTTAATAGTGAGTAAAATTATTACAATATAATTATTGCAAATATTATGTTATTATTAGATTTAATATTATTATAATAATGAAAAGAATAATATATTTTAAAGCCCATTTTTCAGGCGACCTATAATTATTTCAGAAATCTAAAACATTTCTGTTTATAATTTTATGTATAATACGTAACATATGAAGAATCAGAATGCACATATATAAAATATATTTTAAAATACATACATCAAATACGGCGTATAAAGCGATAAATATAATTTTATTCTAAAATCTGAAGAAAATTATAGGTCGTCTAACAAAGAAGTAATATTGTATAAAGTCTTTAGTTACTGGATTTAAAATCAGATCAATAATTTAGCACCAGTAAATATAAATTTTAGAGAAAAAATAAACTTTTATAAGCGTAAATATTCGAGACACGTGCCCTATGCTGCTGCATTACGGTGTACTCGCTGCATAGTACAGTACACGGTAAAATGCTTACAGGCGTTGCAAAAATACAGTTACATTCAATATTTATTAAATAGACTTATGTGGCACTTACGTTCCATTCTCGGATTAAACATTTTGTTTAAAAATCTTAAAATATACTTCTATTTATTAATTTGAGATATCTTAAGTCTTAAAGATATCTGTCAGATACAATTTTGAATCACGATATATAAATATTTAGACACAATGTTTTCTAAGTATCTAATGAGTTATCTAACAAAAAAATAAAAAGCGATTTTTTTTATTAATATAACGCTTATAGCATGATATCATAATTAACTTCATTAAAACAAAATTGAGCAGTAATCAACACGAAAAATAAATACTGTCACAGATGTTTCGATTCACGACGAGTTCAGCAATCCTGCGAACCTGGATACGGCGGGATCCGTCGATCGCCTTCTTCTAGGACTAGTGAATCAACCCTGCCAAAGGCGGGACGAATTCATAACCGAAGAAATAACGAATCATCTTTTTCAAACGCCCGGTTTCGCATTCGGCATGGATCTCGCCTCTATCAATATTCAGCGGGGAAGAGATCACGGTTTACCGCCTTACGTGCGATGGCGCGAGCCTTGTGGCCTGTCCCCAATAAAAACCTTCGAGGATCTTGACAGAGTGATGTCGCCAAGCATCACGAGAAAATTTAGATCGCTATACTCGTCGGTGGAGGATATCGACCTCTACTCAGCTGGTCTGGCGGAGAAATCAATGGTTGGCGGCCTGGTCGGTCCGACTTTCGCTTGTATAATCGCTCAACAATTCAGTAATCTGCGACGTGGCGATCGATTCTGGTATGAGAATCCCGACAGCGAAAGCAGCTTCACCGCCGGTCAGTTGCAACAGATCAGACAAGTCAGTTTGGCCCAAATACTGTGTCGAACGATGGACGGCATCAAGACCATACAACCGTTTGTTTTCCTCGCGGCGGATGCGTTAAAGAATCAACGTTTTTCTTGCAATGATCCGGCCATCGGGCATCTAAACCTCGAATTCTGGGCCGAACGACCATCCGAATTCATAGGCGACACCGGCAAGTCGCAGAAAGCTAAACGAACAGCAACCAAGACGAGTAGTTCTGTTTCCAGACAAAGAGAGGAGAACATCAATACTAAGAAGAAAAAACCTAATTCCGAATCGACAAAGGTTGCAACTTCAAAGCCTTTCCAGGATAGCGTTAACCAACAGAATAAAATCGTCCTGAAGAGACCATTTGGGCGCCCGGACTACAACAATAACGTCACGATCGTGGTCCAGAACAACGCTGTAAACGCACCTGTTTTCGTGAACGAGGGTATTTACGGTTCGCATATCAAATTACAGGAACAGCAGCCTAAACCAAGCTCAAACCTTCACCATCCTTTAATAAATCCTCTGTATCGACCGCAGGGGAAACCTATACCGACGACTATCCCACATTCACCAAGTTCTTACTTAGCACGTCAGCCATATGTTCCCTACACTTTCAGCGATCCCCATAATCCGAATCCGCTAGCCTACGGATACAGATCGCCTGCTTTCGCACAGGATGACGACGTCGTTTATGACAACTACTTCGCTAGTAGTCCCAGGCCTACTCTCTACACTTATTACACGAATTTCCAGCAGGCATCTACTACCAAAATGCCAGAGGTTGACGGTTATTTGATTAATTACGGACTCTTAAATCATGACTCACTTCCAACGCATACTTATGAAAGACCTAAGCCTCCAGAAAATTTCGGACACTATGAATTAAACGATGAACAAAAACCGGCGCAGAAACCGAATTACGGTGGTCCTAAACCTCTGACAAATATACAGTTGACCAGACCAAGTTATGCATCGAGTGATGAATTTTATACGCACAGACCAAATTATGATGAGTATAAACCTTTAATAACCACACGACCGAATTCTCGACCAAGTTATGCATCGAATGATGAATCTCATCATACGCACAGACCGAGTTATGGTGGACATAAACCTTCAACAACAACCACACGACCGAACTCTCAACCGAATGTGTATATAGTAAATAATATATCTCATCATATCCACAGACCAAGTTATGACGGATATAGACCTTCAACGACCACGCGACCGAATTACGTATCGAATAGTGAACTTTATTACACGCACAAACCAAGTTACGATGGACATAGACCTTCAACGACCACACGACCGAACTCTCAACCGAATGTGTATATAATAAATAATGAATCTAATCATACCCACAGACCAAGTTACGATGGACACAGACCTTCGACGACCACGCGACCGAATTACGTATTGAATAACGAACCTTATCACACATACAAACCAAGTTACGATGGACATAGACCTTCCACGCCGCAAAATTCCCGACCGAATTTCGAATCAAACGATGAACTGTACAACGGACCAGATTATAATAGACCTAAACCTCCAGGCAACTCGCAATCAAATGATGATTTGTATCACGTACAGAGACCAATTTATAACGGATTCATAAGCTCACTAAACTTGCGGCCAGACAGGCCGAATCAGGAACCATATGGCATACAAAAACCAAGCAGTGTCGAAAATTTCCATTTACAAAACGATGATTTGATTAACAGACCGAATGAAGGTTATCCTGCTAATTCTAATAAACCACAATATCAGGGACAGTGGAACGATTATCAGAAGAGACCTAGCGAGAAACCGTATGATTACGACGATCCTGATGTATATCAGAAAAAGCCGAACAATAAACTATCAAGTTATAGCCCTGACAATTCTCATCAAATATTATCGACTACGAGGCCAAGTAACGAATATAATTCTCAATTTTGGAAAAAAGACTCGGTGCATTCCATCAAGGATCCTGTACAAGGTGGACTTTATGGATCTGTTCCGATTTCCGAACGTGAAGGAACAAATATTCCTTCTTATCAAAAAAATACGCCTACAGATTCGAGTACTTCGTCTTCTACAAATAATAATTACAATCGATACTCTGATACTACTCCGATTTATCAAAAAATACTGTCGTCCACTCAAAGTAGTTGGACGGATGTCTCACTCTATACAAAAGAAAGCAGTACTCAACCTCCTTTTAGCAAAGATCCGTTTTACAGTTTACTTCTATCCCACCAGAACCCAACAATTCACCCGAATTATCAAAAAGACGATCAATCAAAATTATCTTCAAAAGTGTCAGTCGATAAACTCCCTGTAACTGACTCATACAAACATGATTCTAAAAATCCCACAAAATCATCCAGTTTAAATGACCAATTATTATCCAGCACTCCGTATTGGTCAGAAACTTCGACGATTGGTGTTCAAATACATAAACAAGAGGGACATTTTAATTCTAAACCAACGAAGGTACAAAGCGTCACAATCGTCAGCGAAACAATCGAGACAGTCCAGCATCCTGGCCATTCCGGATACATATCTCAACACAAAGCTACTAGCGAAACTCCGAGACCGTTGGCGCAGCCGAAAAAAACCAGCGTACCAGTTACCAAGAAAGCTGGACAGTATTATTACGAGAGGAATGTGTTGCATCGATATCCAGGCGAAGTAGTTGACCAAATTCCCAAAAATAATCACCATTCGACAGACAGGCCTGAGGAGACACTCGTTCGAGAAAAGGCATCTGAGAAGATTGCAGTAGAAGCATCGGTTACTGTTGGTCCCGTAACGAACTCTAAAGTGAATCAAAGCATCGATAGTAAATTGACGACGACACCTACGCTCATGATTACTGATCATGATAATCGCAGAGATGACGTGGTGGACGACCTCGAACGTGCTTTCTTGGCAGACATCGAAAGTGTTGCACCGACTGACGTTTCCGACAGGTATTTCTTTTAAATTCTGCTTGCATGAACAACTGCGCTTTGAAACCGCAATGTATACAAGATGTATACATCGCCCACATGCTTTACATAATCAACTAGCCAAACAAGTGTATATTTCACTGAGAGACACTATTTCGCAATAGTCGTAATATACCTTTGATTAAATGCTTTTAATTAAATACCTTTAATATCTTTAATTCAGTTATATCTGTTTCTACATTATGTTCATGACAGATAATCTTGAAACGCTAATAAACTTTTATAACTCGTTTTACAACTTCTGCAAAAGTGTCTTTTTCTCCTTAGTTAGCGAGTTACTAAGATATAATTTTACGCTTGTTGAAATATCTGATTTTTTTTTTTAGAGCGAATCATTGGGTGAATTTGCAAGAGGATCTGAATTTAGCATCAATGGAAATTCCAGCAGTTCCGTTCGATGAATCCGCGAACGCCAAGGAATTACCTAAGCCCATTAAATCGCGGAGTCACGCTACTTAAAGTTCTACGCTTCTTAATTCGTCCTCAGTACTTTCGATTCCCGAATGAAATGGAAACAATAGAAAGTTTTATAACTTCGTTTACTTATATTATCGAATATCGTTAAAATCATTTATTTCAAAAAAGTACAGAAATATTAAACCAATGCTATATATAGAGAGAATTACGAAATATTTATTTTAGGCTTCACTCTCTTATTTAGCAAATATAAGTAAATATATATTATCTCATTCAGTAAAGTGTATCTATACGTTTAGATGCTAAGTTTTCAAAAGAGTATTTATCTGCAGAATGTCTTTT
>NW_020213029.1:0-8907 GCF_003070985.1 Temnothorax curvispinosus
GCAAAAATTTGATAATGATGCCATGCCCTTGCCATGCATCTGCATTAGTAGCAAATGCAGCTTGTACAGCAATTCCTGAAGCATGCGAAAAATTCCTGATGCAAAAAGTGGCATCGTTCATCTCCAGCAGTCCCAAGCGCGCGTGTATTTTTCGACAATTTCAACTGTCATTTAATTTCGATAATAAAGGGAGAAAAATTTTAAAATTGTGTGAAACGCGATGGCTCTCATGTCATTCGTGCGTAGTTAGAGTGAATGAAAATTGGGACGTGCTGCAGAAATTTTTGGTAGAAAAACAATTAACCGAAAAATCAAAATCTGGAGCTGTTTTACTATCTATGATGCAAAATCTAGAAATCAAAGCATATCTTTTGTTTCTTGAGTATATTTTTGATGCTTTTAACAAATTCAATGCATTTTTTCAAGCTGAAGAAACAAAAGTTCATTTACTACAGTCAGCCGCGGAAAATTTTTTGAAAACCATTCTTCGTAATGTAGTAAAAGCTCCGTTATCAAAGTTTGTAGGGATGGGTGTAATTGATCCTTTACTCGCGTGCAATCGTATATCTCCTGATCAAGTTATGGTCGGACAGGATTACCAAGACCTTCTTGATCGGTTAAATGAAGAAGGTCAAAGTGAAATTGTCAAATCAGTGTACGCAAGTTGTTTGTCATTCTACAACATCGCTGCTAAAGAAATTCGTCGGAGACTTTTTGTCAAAGAGAATTTTCTGAGTAAATTGAGGATTTTTGATCCGAAATTTGCTCTGCAGCAAGAAGACGAGGAGAACAGACCAACAACTCCGTTGTTGAGGATGTTCTTCTTGTTGCCAAACGATTGGGCGGATTTGATGAGGAGATATTGCGAAAAGAATGGAAATCTTTAGTTCTGCATTTTACATCAGAGCAGAAGGAACATATAATCAGTTTAGATTTTGATAATGCCTGGAAAACAATAATGGCAACTAAAGACGCGGATGACAAATTTAAATATCCTATGGTTACAAAATTAGTAAATGCAATTCGATCTTTTCCAAATTCTAATGCTGATACCGAAAGAGTGTTTTCCATGCTGACAGACGTAAAAACGAAGAAACGTAATTGCCTTTCTCCGAGTCACGTTCAAGGTATATGCGTATTTAAATCATGTCTGAGGGCGAGAGGAGAAACAGCTCGAATTATGACAGTTGATGCTCGACATTTAGCTCTCATGTCCTCCGAGAATTTTCGTCAAACAAACGAAACAAATAATGCATGTTATTTGCGTTTGTTTGCTGGTGATGAAGGCCCCTCTACGTCCTCGGATTTATAATTGAGTCTCTCATAAGCTATACTTATTGTGGAAGACGCATTTACGAATATTTTAAAGTGCCGCAGGAGCATGTTAGATTGATAAAAAACGTTTGCTTTCCAGTTTGGCTTTAGAGAAGCTCAGACATAGCTTGGGTTGCTTGGTGGCTGTAATATTGCTTTTTGTAATGCATGTATATAAGTTTTTGCTTTTTGTACTCTAATGCTTTTTATTTTTCTTGCAAGTTCTCATGAAATTTGTTTACACGTTTATGGACCGGCAAGACATTTCACGTCGGTCTCTAATTCGCTGCTTAAATTATTCGTATTTTCGTATGTGTTTGGTGAGTGTAAATACTAATAAAACCTTGAACTTCATGCCATCGTAATGCGATAATTATTCACAAACAATTGTAGAAAAACGTATTCAATAATTTCTCAGGTTTTGGTCAGACGACGCTGTTTTGCGTCATCGATTCTCAGTTCAGCCCTTTAATGCAATCTCACGCGATGCAATGTTCACATCTCGACACAGAATGTATCCTAGATCCGAAAGTTTCTTCGGAGTATTATGCGCGGTTTCTCAGTCCAACTGTTAAGTCCAAAAATCAATATTTTTCTTTGATGCAAAGTTCATTGGTTTTTAACTCAAAGCCACGCTTCGCAATGTACCACGAATGTCACCACTCGTTTGGATTTTATATTCGAATTGTATTTAGTTTTAATTGGAATAAAGGGCTTAATTTTTGCAAAAAAAAAGTAACTGAAAAGTTATAAATTATACAATACATATGTAAAGAGCTGTGTAACAAAAATGCGCCGCTGTTATTGTCAAATATACATTTCTTTGATCATATACTTATCCAAACCTTTTACAGAAGTAAAAGGTTTTGGTATATTGATCACCTTAAACCGGAGCTAACTCACCCAATAAATACCATTTATTAATTGTGGATTGAGGATAAACTCCGGTGAATCTTCTGTACATTTGACAATAACAGTGGCGGACTTTAAAAGAATTCATAGTTTTATCTTTTAATATAATTCATCGGCACGATAAATTATATTGCGTTATTCGTTGACAGATGTACCGCTCCAGTCAAACTCCCCGCCTGGCAGTGTCCTCGAATTGGATCACGCGGGAGTATTAACGGCGATCGGCCGCGAGGCCTCACGCCACTCTGACACGCTTGGCTCTAGAACACCGTGACCGCCGGGGCACGAAGTCCTCGGGGCACGCACTCCGCCTAACCGAGTAAATTCATCGGCACGATAAATTCCTTTCTAAAAAAGGCATGTTAAATCAATACTCGCATCTCTCGAAATCTTCTCAAAAGTCTCGAATTGCTTTGTTGGCTCTTTTCCGCGATGCCGATTGGTTCTCTCTCGATTGATTGCCGTCGCGCCGTGGCTTAATGCTTCATCCCGTGAGAGGCTGCCATCATGGAGTGTGTCGTACGTTTTGACTTTACTACTTTACGTACTTTACGACTTTACGTACTTTATTCAGTATACATAATACATACATGTTGAGATCACTTGCTTATGCAAGATTTACAAACACACAGGTCAATTTACCGGAACGTCCTCGTAGAACAATGACGTCAAACTCTCCGATGTAACGTAACATATTAACGGATTAACGCAAACGTGCATAGTTAGTATAAAAAAAAAAAAAAAAAAAAAATTAATTAATTAGGAAATAAACTCTTGAATGTAAGATCTGTCTCTTACGCGCAGCGCTCGATACTACGAGTTCTTAATAGGCTTTATTAAATATATAATCAAATATAAAAATATATATATATATATATATAATATATAACCAAAATTTCCATAATCCAACTTTTCTGCAAAATATTCTAAAACTAAGGGATTTATAATTAAGAGACATTCTTGAGGCGATGTGTTTCCTACATGTACGAAGATCCAAAATTTCAAAATCCAAAGATTCTAACAGCAGTTCTCTCTTCTATTATTTTTCCTTCTTTTTCATCTGATTATTCACCCATGTTTTAATAGTCGCACAATTTCTATTGACGCAAAAATATGGGGGTTTTCATCCTTCAATTTTTGGATTTCTTTAAAAGAAGGTTGAATTCCAAAAATAATGTGCTGTTTGAAAGCTGCACAGGTAATATTTTTCTCTTCTTCTGTCCAACGTCGATGAGATGCTGATGATAAAAACAAACGTATAACACAAATATGACATTTATGTTTCGTAAATTACACTTACTTGAACATTTTAAAGTTTTATTTTTATCTCTATTCTTCATCTGATTATTTACCCATGTTTTAATAGTCGCATAACTTTTATTGACAAAAACATGGGGGTTTTCATACTTCACTTCTTGGATTTCTTTAAAAGAAGGGTGAATTCCAGAAATAATGTGAAGTTTAAAAGCTGCATACGCAATATTTTTCTCTTCTTCTGTCCAACGTCGATGAGATTCTGATAATAAAAACAAACGTATAATACAAATATGACATTTATATTTCGTAAATTACTTGAACGTTTCTTTTTAACCTCATGATTCACTTGAGCAGGAGAGGATAAAGCTTTATTTTTATCTGTATATTCACTATATTCATATACGTTAGATTCTTCACAGTCTAATGAATCTGTAAGAACAATGTACACAAAACATTAAAATAATAATTTTTCTTTTAATATTAACTATACAATCTACTTATATCCTCACAGTGTAAATTGAATTTTGTTGATACTAATTATTTAAAACAATAGCACAAATTGATTTCATTTAAAATACTAATCATTTTATAATTAAATATTAGTAACTGTTAGATGTTTAAAACAAACATTAAAGTTTAGGGAGCGTAATTTAAATGGAAGATAAATTTAATGGAATAATAGTATTCGTACCAATATTCTGGGAAACTTCAAGCACTTCGTCTGCAATCTCTTCCTTTGTTGTATCCGTATTGTTTTCCATATTCTTTTCAATTTGTTCTAACTCTTGTATATCGCATTTATCAATAGACACTGAAAAAAGCATATAATAATTATAAATTAAACCAAATTAAAAATGTTACTCTATAATATAAATGTTTAAATAAAAATTTTTATAAATATAAACTAAAAATAACCTTGTGGTAAAGTGTAAAAATAATAAAATATATTTGGTAAGATTAATATAATTTATCTATCAATATCATTATCCAGTAAACATTAATTAACAATAATATACCATCAATGTTATAATTTCATACTCAACAATGTAATTATTACATACAGCATATGTTATATTACATATGTGTTTATATTGTTGGATATAAAATTATAACATTGATATTATGTTACTATTGTAGTTGGTGTTTACTGGACAGAGACTTTAAACATATCTTTATTTACTAATTTATTGTTATTCACATTATTAGAAAGACTTCTACTTTTATTACGAGTAGTACTTTCTTGTAATTTTTTATCATTACGTCTTGATACTAAAAGAAACATACTTTATATTAGTTAAACTGTAAATGGAAACAATAATGTTATGTTTTAACTTTTACACATATACTTTCAAATTAATAATAATATATTTTACTTACCATCTTGCTTCTTATTTTCCATCTCATTTTCGTTCTCAAATTTAGTGTTTATATTTACCAATACTTCATAATTTTCTGTAATTAAAAGAAAGACGTTTAATATGAATGTAAACAAATATTTAATATAATCTTTAATCTAGTAACAGCAAAAATAGTAATAAAATACTTTTCTAAATGTACAAATAACACTTTAATACAGTAAAGGCCATTGCACACGTAAGGAAGTTTTAGTCATAATTGTAAGGCCGTAAGAAAATAGACCAATCACACTCGATTATTCTTCGAGCTCAAGGAGAATAATCGACTGTGATTGACCTATTTTCTTACGGCCGTACGATTATGACTAAAACTTTGTTACCTGCAATAGCCTTAACATTACTGAATTTTTATTTTAAAAAACTATGCATCTTAATCTATTTTTAAATGCTTTGATTAAAGTTAATTTTCAAACATAATTAACATTGTAATAAGTTAATATAATCCTTGCAGAAAACAAAAATTTATGCTTAGATTAATATTAGTTTACATTAACTAAATGATATGCAACCAACATGAAAAATATATATTATAAGAATAATTATAACATCAGATTAATAGCGAATTCGGGCGCTTGAACTGGTGCACACTGAGTGCGCACTAAGGCTTGTTTATAATCTATTTTTATATTTCAAGTCGCTTAAATACACATTTAAAAACTTGTTAGCCAATAAAATAATCTGTAATATCTATATGGATGGAAATGCTGTACAAATAATTTTATAGACTAAGAAGTATTTAAGATGATCTTGTAAATATAACAATTGATTAAGAAGAAGCCTTAGTGCGCACTCAGTGTGCACTAGTGCAAGCGCCCGAATTTGCTATAAGATTACACTAATACATTATTTATATATTCTATATATTGTACAAATAAACATGTCAATACTTTTTAAAAAAGAACATGCTTTATTAATAGATAAAATACTGTGTATAATATATAAAATGTGTAAGTTTTACATACCATGGCAGGCAATAACATAGCCAGCATATTGTTTACCATCTTTGTATTGTATTCTGCAACCTTTCTTTTCTTTTATTATATCTGTTTTTTTGCAGATATAATAAACATCATCAGAGAATAGAACCAATGCAAACATTTTTATATTAATTCAAACTAAAGACCTGAAAAATCAAGTACTACTTTTTTAATTAATTACTGTATGTTTTAAAAAATAATAACACTTGCTTCTAGCACATGCATGCATATTGTTGCGCTCGTCCGCGCGTTCGCTGCACACACACTCACGCACACACTCGCGAACGCGGCGCGCAATCCCGTTTCCGGGAATTAGAACTCTCAGTTGGAAAAGAACTCGTTTAATGCAGTAATATACAAGCTCGTAAAACACGTCAGATCGGCTCAAAGGCCCGGCGGAGAATCTGACAGACGGCAGATGTAAACAAATAATATCGCAACAGCTCGTCGTCAGGCACGACGTCACGCAGCGCTTCGCGACTGCTTTTCGGGCTTCTACCGGGCGTCCCGGCACGGGCGCAACACTGCCCCCCCTCTTCCTAGATTGTCGCCCCGACAATCAAAGGGGAGCAGCGCCCAGACGAGTACAGCTTCTTGCCGCCACGTCCTTCTTCTTACAATTGACCTCCGGGAAGAGCTGGCCAGACTCTCCCAAGTCGTCTTTAGGGCCGTCCGCACTGTCTCGCCCTCGAGTCCTCCGGTACTCCGAAATGTCGTCCTCTTCCTCGACCGCCGCTCTCCCGCGAAATCTTCGGACAAGGAGGGGGAAACTTCCCGTGGACCCTGCGCCCCGCAGGGCTCCCCAGGTCCCCGCCCGGCATTCGCCCTATGACCCACGGGAAAACCACGGGTCAAAAACCGTGGGCAGGCGGTCCACTTCGGATTGGGAGTTTCGGCTGCTGAATTGCCATACGTGGAGATTCCTACCAATCTCATCTACACAAGCCGTCGATTTCCTTTAAAACAAAAAAAAGTCATACAACGCACAGAAACAAAGAACAACATAACATTTTAAAGATTAAAAAGAATAAATCACAAGACTTTTTTTATAAACATTTTTATTTATAATCTGTTCCAAACAAAATTTACTACGAAACCGGGCTCCGTTCTACTCTAACCTTCCTCCTACCAACTTCTTTTTAGAATATAAAGCTAGCCTGTCCTAGGCTAGTGGACAACCTTTCTTTTATGTCTGGGAGACCTTTGGATGCAATATACCACGTCGCTCAATTTCTTCACTATGCAAAAGGGCCCCTTCCAGTTGCTTTGTAACTTTGGGGCTTTTCCTTTAGTTCTGCGAGGATTGTAGAACCAAACTTTCTGCCCTTCTTCAAAAAGAATTCGCCTAGCTCCACAATCAAACCAGGCCTTCACCCGGGAAGATTTAACATCCATACGCTCTCTCACTATGGAATGGATCTCTTCAAATTTTGACTTCAAATTTCTAACGAAGCTTCCCATTGACTGCGCCTCCTCCTCAAAAAGCCTTGGAGGACCTCCCTGTAACAAATCTAAGGGTAACTTTAAATCTCGAGCAAAACATAATTCCGCAGGAGTAAAGCCAGTTGTCTCATGTTTTGAAGATTTATAAACTAACAAAAACATGGGAACCCACCGATCCCAATCCTTTTGACTATCAGAAACAAACTTTGCGAGATAGTTAGTAATAGTCTGGTGTTGTCGCTCTACTTGTCCATCCGACTGAGGATGTAAGGCAGTAGTTCTCGTTTTTTTTAATCCCAAGAAGATCCATTAACTCTGCGAACAACTTTGACTCAAAGTTCTTTCCCTGATCGGTATGCACTTCCAAGGGAACTCCATATCTAGAGACAAATTGATTTACGAAGATCTCCGCCACAGTTTTAGCTCTTATATTTTTTAGAGGAAATGCTTCCACCTATTTGGTGAAGCAATCTACAATGACAAGGAGATATCTGTTTCCGAAATTGGTTGTAGGGAGGGGGCCAAGAACGTCTATTTGAATTCTCGCAAATGGTGCCCCAACATTGTAAATTTGTAAAAGGGATTTCCCTTTCCCAGAGGGATCTCTTTTAGAGACGCAGACTTCACATGACCTGCACCAATCCTCAACATCCTGCTTACAAATTGCCCAATAAAAGCGCTTTCGAACTTTTTCCAAAGTTTTATTAATTCCAAAATGCCCACTTGAAGAAGAATCGTGGGCTTCTTCGAGAATTTCTTTGACCCGACTTCGAGGAGCAACAAGCTGAAGAAAGCTTGTTTTCAGACTTGGAGCCTTCCACCTTTTATAAAGAATTCCTTTTCTTAGAATTAGCGCATCCCAATGCGACCAATAAATTTGGGCAGAAACATTCCTATCAGGGATCTCAGAACGCGGAGGACGGATTCCAGCTTGCTTTCCCCGTAGGATAAAAGCTATTCTCTCATCCTCCCCTTGTTCCTTACGCCAAATTTCAAAATTCTCTCCCTGTAGAATTAATCGAGCAATCGTTTTATCCAATTCCTCCGTTGACTTCTTCTCAATTTTGACACAATAATTACAATCGGACTTCTCACATTGTCGTCCGGACAATCCATCAGCATTTTTATGTGATAGCCCCTTTCGATGCACAATCTCAAATTCATACTCTTAAGTCTTTCCAGCCAGCGTGCCAACTGTCCCTCTAAATCCCTGAAGGACATAAGCCACTTCAAAGAAACGTGATCTGTGCGAATTAAAAATTTCCGTCCTAAAAGATAGTGGCGGAAAAATTTTATTGAGTCTACTGCCGCTAAGAGTTCCCGCCGAGTAACACAATAGTTTCTCCCAGCTTTATTAAAAATCCGACTAAAAAAAGCTATGACTCTCTCTCTTTTCCCTCCTGTTTTTGCGATAACACCGCGCCAATACCGATATTCGAAGCATCGGTATCCAAAACAAATCCTCCCTCCCCTTTAGGAAAAGAAAGTACCGGAGGGGAAGATAAAACCCGTTTTAAGGACGTTCTCTTGTGATAGTCCCTCTCAAAAGTTCCGCGCGCCGGGCGAAAGAAACTGCTGTACGCAGCGCC
>NW_020213030.1:0-477 GCF_003070985.1 Temnothorax curvispinosus
AATACCACGTTAAAGCTGATATTTTGAGCTTTAAAATGCTTTTTTTTTGTTTGTTCTACGATGATTTTTCATCGAGTTACGTCATTTTTTCTAAAAAATATAGTTTTTGCTTCAAAGTCATGTAAATCGGTCAAAAAAAATCGTAGAAAAATTTTAAAAAAAGCATTTTGTAGGTAAAATTATGTAGTTTATGAAACGTTAATTAAATTTTTTGAAAAAAAATTTTTTAATTGAGTTTCAAGTAGTCAAACATAAGTTAATTTTAAGGAACAAAACAATGTGTTCTTTTTTAAGGCGTACAACAAAGAAAATAAAATATTTTAAAAATCCACCGAAAGTGCGTTAAAGTTGAAACTTCAAGCTTCAAAATGCTTTTTTAAATTTTTTTTTACGATAATTTTTCGCCGACTTACAGCAGTTTGAAAATAGCCTAATTTTTAGGGTTTATGAAGTGTTCCCTTATTTTTTTTGTACGAG
>NW_020213030.1:577-2282 GCF_003070985.1 Temnothorax curvispinosus
AATAATGTCTCGATGATTGATCCGAAAAAGTGCTGTGTGAATCCGACGAACCAAGTTGGCTCACAGTTTTTCAATGTTCATATCGAAAAGACGTTATATATTGCCAGTCACGGTCGATTTAAATTACTTTAATTGTTATTCTATATACTGGCGAAAGAAATTTATTATAATATATTTTTTATTCATTTATTGTTACAACTTTTTACTTATTAGATAAGGAGGCCCACACTTGGGGGACGTCACCGTCAACATCTATAATATCAAAGTCAATATTTCCTCGGCCGCTCTCTTCCTCGTCATCATTTTCATTGCCGTCTTTATTATTGCAATCGTCGTGGTCAAAGCGCGCAGCATCGCGGTTAATGCTTCTAATCCTTGCGGCATACAACCGGATGTGGTTGCGCGCTTTTCGCAACAGGGAGACAATAAGTCCTCTGCGTCAAAAATATATATTATCAATAAATATTATCCATAAATATATTACAATTTGTAATATAAATACAATTACAAGTACATATACAATTACAAGTACATGCCGACGACGTCGTCCCCTCCTGACGCCTAACCGGTACCTGGTACAATGCCTTCCGCGGTTTTTCCCCGCGGAAGATGTCCAGGTCGCGAGATAACGGACGGTCCTGTAACTCGGTCGCTGGTTATCCGATTTTGTCGGCGATCGGATATGGACGTTCTTAAGGATCTCCCCGTTAATCAGGGACGTGTTCTTTTACCGCCGTGCCGTCGGTTTAAAAGTTTCCCGACGGTCCGCCATCTTTTTTATCTCTGGCCAAATTTCGATTCTGACCCGCGCGTCGTGCTTCGCGGAACTACCTTACCGATCAGAACTGTTTATTTGACGCGCGTGTCGCTTAATTACTATAATTACGGACGGTTCGTCCATTTCGCATTCGCGCGAGCGCTTCCCCTGTCTCGCAGGTGTGAGTGGGCTCAAGCCCTGTCGCACCGCCGCACGAACTGCCGTATCCGCACCTTCGGGGTTGGACTCGGAACTGCATAACTGAAAATTAAACAACCTTATGCCTACTCATGCGCCGGATGTGGTCACTCTCCTTACTCCTAAGTCGTCAGAATAAACAAACAAAAATCGATAACGGCTGCTGCCGGTGACCGCATCCTCGGAACGCGAACGCTGTACTTAATATTAATTTGGACGTGGCTCCGCCTCGTCCGCCTCCGAACCGCTGCTACCCTCCGGGCTCCGAAAGGACACCGTGGACCCATGGTCCTCTGTGGCGGGTTCGCCCCCAGTCGCTCCCTCGTCTGCCGTCGCCTCAGAAGCGCGCGTCTCTGCCCCCGGGATCTCCGGGAGCTCGGCCTCGAGCATTTCCACGATCTCCCTGAGCACGCCCAGGTCGGTCGGTACTCCGATCTCGTCTGTCGGGGTCAGACCCCGCTCCTGCGCCCCCGGACTTTGAATCAGCGAGACTGACGCCTCGCACGCCGGTCCCGGCACCCCTACCGCCCCCACGATCGGCACGGTCGCGCCGTCCGGCTCCACCCGTTTCGCCAGCAGACGCACTGCCTCCTCCGAAAGGCGCCGCAACACCACCTTGGGCGCCTGGGAATTCGCCACGCGAGCCGCGCTTGCGTACGGTCGCAAGGTTCTCCCTGCATTACACGCTGACGCACGAGATCGGCCACTCTCTCGGATTGGTGCACAACAGGCGCATCGGTGATGTTCGCG
>NW_020213031.1:0-27014 GCF_003070985.1 Temnothorax curvispinosus
CTATAAAATTTACATGCCTCTCTCCTTGCTCTCATCTTACCCTATATTTCAATCACCCAGAAAAGAAACGTGATACGAAAAAATTCCCTCTTCTTTACTTCTTTTATGGTATCGTTATCAGTTGTTCTCCTATTTCTAAGTTATATATATATATATATATATATATATATATATTGCGCGCCTTCCATCTTCTCTTAAAATCCACAAATCGACTTCGTTATTCTTTTTGCATTTTTTATTCATCCCCATCATCCGCGGGGCAGATATGATTTCTCCCTCGGCAAGAAAACCATCTCACGTACGCTTTTCCATACATATACCGCGCGCTATGTGCAAGTTGCAGACGGATATATGTAAGCCTCGTCGCAATGCATATTTACCCGCAAAGCCAGACTCCTCGATCCCACTCCGCGACGCTTATCTATCTTCAGACCAGAAAGGGCTTTTCGCGAAATAAATATTTCGTCGACCGCGCCCGCGTCATCGTCGCCGGCGCGATTGAATCGTCCTGCGCTTCTTTTCCTTTCCCCTGACTCGGCGGTTCCTTTCTACGTGAGCGGAAACCGGAAGACGCAGACGACGATGACGGCGGCGTCCTCGAATCGAACACGACGAATTTCTCGCGGGGACGCCGCCGTCGTGACTGGAGAGTGGATGAATCGAGGAAGAATCGAGCTTTGTTCGGAAAATCATGCGATTAAAGGCGTGCGTGAGAATGGCTGAAAAGATAGATATCCTCTATTGATCCTGAGAAAGGTCTACGTGCTCTTATCTGAGAGGATAAACCAAAGGGAATAAATTCTTATTTAAAAAAATATTGATCATCTTGAATTACAAAAATTATATTTATAAAGATTAAACACCGAAAAAGAAAATTGTAACTAAATGACTGAAGTTCTTTGAATAGATTTTATAATTTATATATATAAATTCATAGTTTTTATACGATTATAATATAATTTAACATCCAGAGCGAATTTTCAAACAAAATTGGTTAAAGACGACGTATACCTCAAAAACTTTCGAATTTATCAAAAGGTATATACTTCGCTTAAGGGATGTTGCTTGATTAAAAGCGCTTCCAAGACGGCACATCGAGCGACGTGGAATATATCTTGCGCTTTCCCTCCGTTTGCCGCGAACCGCCGCGAACGAGCGCTCGCTCGTCAGATCTCTTAATCGCATCTGGCATCGCGACGCTCGTTAAGACGTCGCTCGCTCGCCCGCCACCGGTCGCGATGATCCGATTGCGTATGCTAACGCGCAAGTTATAACGCAGTTAAATTCACCATCCTCGTCCTCCGCCTTCCTCACCCTCGTCCTCGTTTTCGTCGTCTTCGTCGTCGTCGTCGTCATCGTCGAGTCCCGGGATTTCATTTCCATAATGTTTCGGCGGAATTTAAGGACATCCAGAAGGACAACCAACCCCCGGAACCCGGGGAGAAATCCTCGTTAGTCTGGGACCGCATCCCCCTGCTTCATCCCCCTTCGTCTCGTCATATCGACTTTGCGCGGACAAAGCGGTCCGTTTTGAACCACTTGCATGTATTCATGAAGTTTGCACAGTTCAATAATTACAGAGTGGATTTACCTCACTCTTTCTATTTCTCTCTCTCTCTCTCTCTCTCTCTCTCTCTCTCTCTCTCTCTCTTTCCCTTTCTTTCTTGACACCGCACGCTTGATCGAGGTGCTAATTATCCCCTTAAATTTTTGCTCTGCTAAGACTACTATATATAAGATTCTATATTCATAAACGTGATCATTGAATACGTACGTAGAACCGGAAAAAGCCAGTTCTCCATGAAAATTAAGTATTTAAGAAATTAATTGTGAAAAATGTGTGTAATGTTATGTATCTTCCTGAATTATTTTATACTGATATAATATTTAATATAGTACCTCATTATCTATCTAATAATATATCTATTATGTATTTTATTAGCCTATTACTTCCCCTCATTTTATCATAACCATAACTTTCCTCTCTTCTATATCACAGCAGGGCATTAAATAAACACGTTTACTTTATCTTCGCAGTAAGACAGGTAATGTATTAAATTAAATTATTCAATTAAATATATTATGTATTTTGTATTTCAATTCATGTATTTTGAGCTTTGTGCTGATATCCAGTGTCAATTATTGAAATAGCTAAAACTAATTCGAGATATTCTCCACTTCAAAAGCGAAAGTGCTTCGGTGGCTGAAAGGATTAAACTAATATATGACACGTCGCCACGCTCCAGCAGGAACGTCGAGACGGAGCTGGAGGAGACCGGCGGGTAGTTTTCAGGGTTAACGAGGGCTCTCCTTTGGCCAGGATGTACGGCGGTATCGCTGTATCGATGAATGGTCAGAGACAAGAGCTCGTTAGTCTCGTTAGGTTCCGGTGGTCGCAAACGGGCGCGTCCTGCGGATGAAAGAAGAGGGAGGGAGAAAGACAGAGAGGAGAGGCGAGGAGGCTTCGAGTGAGTGCACCCCCTGTGTACCCTGGTATAATGCCAGCCCCTATAATTTATCGTGGTCGAGCTGGCGTGTAATAACGATGATATCGGGGTAACTTCTGGCTTGATTAAAACGAGGCTTATCGCCCGGCCGCCGCCGGGGAGACACGCTGCTGCTCCTCGTGGAAATTTCGCTTCTTTCGCGGCTGAAGGTTCGCGCCAAGTCAGCCCGAAAATTCGCGCGAGGCTATACGGCGCGGGTCAACGTACGAGTGTAATCCGCTTATCCGAATCGTGTAGCAAAGCATACTTGCTGCACTTCCCGAAATACTTAACTCGTTGAATATACTAGAAGGAGAATGTATGACCTTTGTACCTTCGCAGCTGTTACTTAAGGTAAATCTGCCTTAAGAGGTCTTAGGGAGGAGTTTATTGGATATACGCGTATATGTATCCAGATATCGAGAAGTGACTTCCTTTAGTGCGGAGAAATAATTTAGAAGCAACTGCTAAGAGTGTCGAAATGAACGCCGGAACGTTACGCTGCCGTTCACGGTGCGTAAATCGAAACGCCGGGAATGTACGGAATATTAAGGAAACTTTCGGCGTAACATATCGGCCATTAATCATCGTGCCCCGTTACGGGGTAGGTAGTCGCCTAGCATTTCCCCTCGGTGAAATGGAAATTGCCCTAATGCGTGTACGGATGGTATTCCCCGATATTCCTCGGTATACACGAGCAGAATTTCAGAGTACTCGTATGAAACATAGTGATTTTCCCTACCACGAAATGTAGCTGCATATGAGAGTGAGAGTGAGAGTGAGAGGGGGGGTGGGAGGGAGGGAGAGAAGGGGAGGGAAAGAGAGAGAGAGAGAGAGAGAGAGAGAGAGAGAGAAGGAGAGAGGGAGATACATATGTATCTTCGTAAGAGTAAAGTACAGGGATATTACCATTTTTCTCGAACCCCCTTTCGAGTTCGAGAAAAATGGTAATACCTATCCCTGTACTTTATCACTGAAGATATACCTAAGTCAAATGTCTTAGAATCTCTTACGGATTAAATATAATTAAACAAATTAAACAAATTATAGCAGCTCTTTAATTTCTAAATTAATGTTATAAAATCGCTAAGAGATTCCCGCTCAAATTTTTTTACACCAAACACAAAAAGACCGAGAGCCAATTGATCATGCTATAACGGCTGCTACTTCTTTTTTTGGAACACATGGCGCGCATCTACTTATGTAATTTAACTTTTATTTTCGCGGTTGGTGCCACCTGCAGATCCTCGCCACTTTCTTGTCGTATACCCTTTTTAGTCTAACGAGCATCTGGAGCGTTTTGAACACTGTTCGTTTAATTTAGCAAATGTGTGTAATAGTTACTTACTTTCTTAAAAAATTGATCAAATGTTTTAAAATTTTCGCAAAACCTTTTAACAATAAAGAAATAAGATATATAAAAATAGATTTTTATATCTTTCTAGTAAAATATTGTAAAAGAATCCAAATAAAATATATATCTAAATAATAAGTTTCTAAACAATCTATCTAAACATCTTTTATGATTTTCGAAACACTTGTGATCAATTTTCTAAAAAAAAGTCACTATATTTTAATAAAAATCTTATTATAGAGCTTTAATTTGTTTTCTGATTAGAAAAAACCAAATGCATATAAGTACAATATCGATATTCATTGGAACATCTTAACATATAAACACCCTGTCTTTTAAATTTACAACACTTACGTAACGCAATCTTCATCTTCGCGGATGTTGCCGCGCCTGCGGGAGATTTTTCCTTCTCTCCTATCTTCCTTTTTAATCTAACAGACGCCCGGAGAGTTTCGACGACGCTGCCTCGTAACGGACGTATACAACGGCGCGTTAATTACTGGGCGCAGCGGTCGGAGAAGACGGGATTCGCGATTCGACGAAAATTCACGACCCCCGACTTAACGGCTCTTAGAAGCGTGTAAACGACAGTAACATTGCGTGCACGCTGAACGCAATTAATTCTCGGCACGTGACGTCGGTCATGCGCGTATAATTAGCAGTGCCTGTTTCACGGCTGTAATAATCAACGTTCGCGTGCGGGGACGTCGTCGTAAAATTTGTATCGACTGATTTGTAACTTTCGACGGTCCTCCTTTGGCTCGAGGCTCGCCTATGTTAAGGCAGATCAATGTCTTGTCGATTAATATGCATGAGATAACATACAGGGTGTCACGGTATCCCTATCTTAATTTTAACGATGGATTCTCAAACCCCAGTTTGAAGCCCATTTTTCGTTGATTAAAACACCAGAGCATCGAGCTGTTTGTTAATAAAATTAGAGAACGTGAAAAACATATCGTAAAAAAGATTACAAAAGTGGATGTAGGAGAACAAAGTTATAATATAGTAACGCTAAACGAGCAAAGACTCTAAAAATACCTGACAATTATCTATTAATTCTTATCCTGATAGATCGTGATTGCCTTACAGAAAAGATTTGAGCAATTTTTCAATTTCGTCTGAATTTTTATCGTTAAAAGTCTCGTATTATAAGATAAATTTCGTGCATACACGGTTCCGGATTCGTTTCCGCGCGTGCGAGCGTGAGGCGATTTTTCATCTGGATTGCTTCCGTAATAAAGAGGAAATAACTTAAGCGCTCTGTATGATCTACGGCTTGTACGCTAATCGCGTATATGCAAATGTCACCCTTATCTGGTACACACGTACACGCCTGGTACACGTGTACGGTTTGATGTACATCGCTCCGGCGCGGGCGGTACAACACGCGACGTAACTCGAGATTTCTCATCGGATCTTGATCAACGATTTCGCGGGTATTACATAGCCGCGCGCACGCGATCGTAACGAGTTCGTTCGAGTGTATGAAAATTTCACTTTTCCCCTTTATTTCCGTGCCGACGCGAATCAATACTTCACCATTCACCACGCTGTTATTTACGAAGTTTCTCGCTATCCAATTTCGCGAATGAAACAGCGGTAACGGTGAAATCAGAGTAGAACATTTTATCTTCTCGACAAATTGGACTCTTGGGTACTTAAAAATTTTCACTTTTGCAGAGAGATCACTTCCATTTTGGTATTGCCGAAGACCTCAGGTCATCGGAGAGAAAATCGCGAATATCGGAAACATATAAGTTTGTGATCTTTAGTAAGTGTCTTTGTTAGAAAACTTTGGAGTTTTGAAACATTCGAGTTTTAAGATTATGGGACTCTAAGTTTTAAAAGGGGAAACTAAAAAGTAACTTTGGATTGCGAAACCGCGCGTAGAATATTTTATACTTTCGAAACAATTATAATATTGGAGATATTTGATGCTATGATATTTAAGTTATTTAAGTTCAAGTGAAGAAACATTAGAAGACTTATGTGTCTTATATTATGAGAGCAAGACAAATGTAATGGACTATCTATCGCCGTCAACGATCGAGTCCGGGGTCTCTGGAGAGAGGTATCGTCGGAAAAATAGCGACTCCGATTCCACGGCAATCTCGCATTTCCGTTTCTTCCTTCTGCGAGACCTTCCTGGCGGCGAGAAGTCAGCCGGCTCTTCCTGCGGGACGCACGTGCGACGGATTAAAAGCGGACGGAAATTATGGCGGTGGCAGCGCCGCTGGGAATCCCTCCCCGGACATCTTACGGGACCCCACGTCGCCGGAAATAAAGGTGCCAAGCTACTGGCTGAAGGGAGTGGTTAAATTCACTGACACTGCAATGCGCCGGGACAGAGAGAACTCCGCGACCCCTCGACGCGCGAGTTCCGCATGGACCGGCGACCGGCGCCCTTCTTTCGGTGTCCGAAGGGGGAAACGGAGCGGTGATAACGTTTGCCCGCTGTAAAAGTGTTTTCCGTAATCATCGGCGGAGATGCAAACCAAATGTGCAAAACCGAAGGATGCAGAAATGCAAATCCGAAAGATCAAATCCGAAGATTTTACAAATCGAAAAGTAAAATATCTACGATTTTTTAAAATCCGACACGTTTATCTCGAAAATTCGCTTTGGAGCTTTGGAGCTTTTTACAGCTCCAAAAAAACGTCACATGAAAAATGTCAAATCCTTCTAATGACAATCTATAAATTATGAACGACCGCAATTAATTTAATTACAATTGATCGCGAGCTTGAAAGTTTCGAAATATCCATGCAGTTTTCGCATTTTGAAAATGGAGACAAAGTTCGCCGGATGTCGGGGGTTTCGTGGATTTCGAGTTTGCGAACTCCGAGAATGTATAATTAGGAACGAAATAGCAGAGCCACGGAATATTCATGTCAATTCAGAATCTGTCTTCGTGTATCGCGGCCGTCGGCATCTCGCACGCGAGCAAGACACACTTGCATAACTCCATCCGTGGAGAGTGCATGCATGCATAATGATCAAATAGCTCTTTTTCTCCATTAGGGATCGTTCTCGCGGCAGGCAACAACGGAGCGCGTTGTGCTCAACGCACGCGTACTTAATTACTTAATTAAGTAACGCGAGAACATGCCTGTGCATTAGAGCCAACACTATCGTTTGCTATTTCTAAAAATAAACGACTGGAAAAAGAGATTTTTATATACCGATAAAGAGATAATTTATGCTCCTTCTTTAAGCTGGAGGTCTTTAAACTGGCTTTTGTGTCAGCAGAAGCTCGCTAAAGTTCGAAGAAGTTGAAAGAAGTTGGAAATAATGGTGCTGACTGTACGTTCGCGATGTGATTTAGAGTTCCTCTCGGCCGAAACACATTCTTCCGTTCTGGTTATACGCGAGGAACCACCCTTCAGCCCAAGGGAGCTATGCCGCCGATTCAACAGACATTCCTTATAAGGGGAGGGGGATTGCCTTTTGGGTAGGGCGGATTGCCCCCCGGATGGTATTTTATGATATAACGACGATTGTGGGTGCCAACTGATCCTTGCTCTCGATTAAAGTCAAGCAGGGACGAAATATACAAAATGTATTGCTTAAGCCTTAAAAAACGGGGTTTGTTTAAGTATAATTTATTCAATGTTAGTTATTTACTTGATAATTTAAGTGTTTCTGCATTTCTAATTAAAACAAAAAATAAAATTATGGACGTACCTGCAATAAAAAGAATCAATTTCTTTTCCTCTCCTTTCAGATATTTTTCCTTTAGATTAATTTATCAAAACAGTTTGAAAGGGTATTGTAGAATGAAGGATTAAGGTAAACGTACCAGTGGCCGCACACGTCCCAGTCGCCGCACACGACTTTAATGTTTTCAATTTATTAAGCATTTCGTGAAGAATATTGCAAATTTAAAAATTGTGTAGGGATCTACAATACGTTATTGTAATAACAAACAAATTTGAAGTATGATTCTGCACGGATTACCATTTATTTTAAATTGTTTATTCGGTCTCGCACGTCACGGCTGTTCGGATACTGGTACAACCCTGCGAAGTTCGCTAGTCCCAGTAACCGCACATCGCGTAGCACGCTGTTTCTCGATCGATGCAAAGTTGTTACTACGGAATTAATTCTGGTGTTTTGATTAAAAGAAAACAAAATATCGTGTGGAAAACCGATTGATAAGTAAGTACTCATTGTTGATAATATATCTGCAATAAATCTAATGTGCATGCTGAATCTGTGCAACCAGTATCAGAAAAATTGTTTGCTGTTTACATGGAGAGGTTATGTTACGGCTGAATATATTTTGGTTTAAGGCTGCGGTCCACTTGACGCCACAAATGCTTTGAAGCGTTTTTCTTCTCCTTCTTTCTTCATTGAAGGAGGAATGCTTCGAAGCATTTGTAGCATCAAGTGAACCGCAGCCTAAATATCGTATTGTGCGGACACTGGGTGGGACATACCGAGTAAAGGCTGTGCGGACACTGGTACATTTGACCTTTTTATCATTTTCGCGGCATAAATAATAAATGACTGAATATTAAAATAAACATTGCATGTGTTTTAGAAACTAGAAACCCTAAGCTTCAAGATGGTTCAAGTCATTTGTACCAAGCATGCGTCTAAATGGGCTAAATTTGTATCACAATCTGAATTGTGGCTTAAGTGTGCGACCACTGGTACATTTACCTTACAGAGTCTAAAAATAAATCGTTAGAACCGCACCGGCAATTTTCAGGACGCGCGCTCGCGATGCTTGTGTCCTCATTTTTGACACTTCATCGCGACAAGAAGATCCCTTCGTTCCCGGGGGATGATTCCCCGATGATGACGACACGTCAGGCTCTTGCGGGCTTGCGGGTGCGGCATTGCAAAAAATTCGCTCCGAGGATAGTTACAGGCGTGACTCATGCGCGACGACGAATACGCTTTAATTAGAAAGCCCGTTTAATTTTTGTCAGCTCGAGCGACGAGGAGCGAAGTGGCCCCAATTTAGACTCCGCGCCGCCGGTCCGTCATAAGGTTCGCGATTTAATCCGGCGCCCCCCGATGACAGACCTTTCCCCGGAGGGGGAATAAAGGCGCGATAAATCGGGAACGAATGGCCGGCAGTAATTAGCAAAATGAATACGTATTTGTTCGCGTATTTGTTTTTTCCGGCGACACATCGACGTGTCGAAAGCGATACGGCGCTATTTAACTCTTCCACGTTAAACGCGACCGAGTGACGCATATGTTTATCTTGGGGAGAAGACGTTTCGCCGAAAAGCTGTTTTAAAATACGCGGCCGGATTGCCGTTTCCCATGTGCGCGGTTTTGACATCGGATGTATTCCTTTCATTTGCGAAGAATAATCGAAAGTATACTCAGCGGAGAAATACCGTCGTGTAAAAGGAAGATTATATATAAACTGCGAATGAATCGAGAGAAATTATCTACCAAGTTTGCTAGACAATTTAAACGATACCGATATTAATCTTAAGACGGTAGATTTCGCGAGCGATGCTGTTTACGCTGCAGAATTCACGCTGCTAACTGCAGCGAAACAAAACTCGTTAATTAAAAACAACATTATCCAGAGAGTAATGAAGCGTTGCCTCACTCATCGAGCAACTGCGCGCTATAGTTCCCTTTGTTGTAGCAGCCTGAATGCCGAGGAGCCGGCGAATCCGGAGGCGTACGCTTCTCGGATTAATTGCGACTGCGAGTCCTTCGGTCGCGAAGTTACTAATGATGCTCGTTAAAAAGCATTCAGGTCCGAAGTGAGGTAAGTCCACGACGAGTTCGGCACTTTGACGACGCCGAGTCCGAAAACTTTGACCGAAGTTTCGCGAGAACTGAGTTACCTCCCGCACTCGCGAGCTGTGGAAGAGTTAACAACGGCGGGAACGAAGGGGGGGAGCGAATTAGTTAGGACGCGAATTTGCGAGACACGGGAGTTACTACGCGAGTCGCCGTAACTCGGAGTTGCCGCGAGCGACGGAGGAGAAGGAGGAACGTCTTTTTCAACGAGTATCACGACGATTGTTCGGTCGTCGTGTCGGACTCTTCTCGACGACGACGACAACGCTCTCCTTTCTTTCCTGCAAAACTTTCCTATAACAGCAAGACGCAACTCGGTCGCTCGACGCAGGGAACTCTTAGAACTTCGTCCCTTTCATCATGATCGCTTTAACCTTTTAAAGTAATTTCCAGTCAATATTCGAGACAATTTTCATTCGATATTACATCTTCACTTTAGCGACCTTATTTCTGTGCCGACACGGGGAAAAGTGCTCTTATAACTTCGTCCCTTCCTTCACGAACGTTTTAAAGTAATTTTTATTCAATATTCGAGACAATTTTCCTCGGACGATATTACATCTTTATTTTAGTCTTCGGCAATCGGTATATATCGATCAATCAAAATCAATCCGCAAAATCTGAAGCTCTCGCTGAGTAAAGAAATTTTTATTACGATAAGAGCATCGGAAGGATACAATTATGGGGTGAACGATGACGTGGTCGAGGGGGGGGAATCGACCTAGATTCGGGAATTCGTCTGATGTCTCCCTCGTTGGGCGCGATGAAAAACGGCGGGGTAGAAAATGTGCGTGCGTGCACTGGGGTGAAGGGGGGTGCGGCTTGTAATATACCGAGACAACCTAAATCCTGCTGGATTCATAGTCGCGGATCAAACTACGGCAGAGATATATACGGGACACGCGTGGGCTCCAAAATGTGTGGGCGATGAAATAATTATCTATCAGTTACGCGACCACTGTATATACACAGCGGTCTAATAACGCTGTCGATAGTGGCCGAGCAAATAATGCTCGTAACGAGCGAATGGACAGCAGCTTTGCGTTGGTCGCGTGTTCCATCAAAGCGATTTTTGTTGTAAATTTTACAAATGTACCGACTACGCTCGAATATTCAACTGTAATACAGATTTACAGATCGCAAAACTTAGTTTTTCAAAAGCATTTTTTAAATTTAATTTAATTTCATCGACTGTTCTTTTTTTCTCTCTCTCTATTGACGTTGTACGTTAAAACCGCGATTAAAACACTCATCTGCGGAAGAGTATATTCTAGTATGCAAGAGCCGTAAATTTTAATTTGAACGACATCGATCCCCGTAGCAGTTCCGAAATAAGCTGCGGCTGGGTCCTCGCGTTATCCGCTCGGTCGCGCGATCCCGTCAATTTTTTACCGCTCAATTTATCGCGAACGGACGACAGGGCGGAATGTGAAACGCGCTCTCTCGATCGGAAGCGAGTCCCAGAGACGGGGACGAGGCCCCGAAGGACCTCGGTACCACGAAATTTACATTTTCATCATCTCGGGATTCCGCGCTTTTATTATCCCGTCGTCACGATATGTCCCCGCGATGTCCCGACAACGGAATCCGCATCGTATGCACTTCCAGCGCCGATGTAATTCGAAAACAAAGAGCGCCGCGACACGCGAACGGGGCGTATCGTGGAATAATATTTGCGTTTCTGTCGCTGGGACGCGCGGGATTTTTCCCCGCATCGCCACGAAAGCGCGGAATTCACGTAAAATTGCCTCCCGACCGCGCCGCACGTCAGAGGGATTTCCCCGCAATATCGTCCCTTTGCCGGATACATAACTGCGAACATTTTTGCGGTTTACGTTTTACCGTATAAGTCATACTTTTTTCAATATATATTTCCGCGTATTTAATTTGCCGTGTCCAATAAACCCGCCTGTTACGCGCGTATCGCTGTTAAAGAATAAAAAACAAAATGCACTTGTTATCTCAATTTCATGTTGTAGCAAACTAAATTTCCTGTATTATAATATAAAAAATGGAGTTCAAAGCGGAATTAAAATGTATGTCGGTACTACTGAAATTAAATTAATATAACATGCTACAAAATACATCAAAATAGAAAACTAAAAAAAATAGTTTAACGATATAGATAACATAATAAAGTTTTGCATTAAAGGGAAAGAAGTGCAATTGCGAGTAAGAACCTCGTAAGAATATCTCCCTTTAAAGCGACTGAACGTTCGTCGAGACATTTTCTCAACTCGCATCGGATCGAAATGGTCTCACGTAATTTTCGCCCGCCAATTTCAACTTTCATCGTTCTCGTAGTCGTTTATATTCTTCGCTTATGTCGCCGTATCGTTGCGTCCGCCCTCGGCGAGCAACTTTTCCGCGCTCTCGTACTCTCGTGCTTCGCGAGAGTAAGTAACTTCGGAGTACACGCGCGGGGCGTACACGAGGAGGCGCATGTTGAATTTCTCACGAGGCCCGAGGTCGGGAATTTCGGTCGAAGCCTCCCGGTAGACTTTCACGAGATGCGTGGTTGAAAGCCAGTGGAACGATCTGCATAAGGGGTCGAAGAGGGATGCGCGAGAGACAGGGGGAGCAAGAGAGAGAAAGGACGGCCCCTAGGGTATGCATTTTCCTTCGTTTTACGGTCTCTCAGCGAGAACAAGGTCCAAACGCGATCCCGGGAATCACATCTTCGCAGTTTGTACCGCGTGTGTGAATATTTCACGTCGAAAAGCCCGACCCTAGAGAGAGAGTATATATAGAGCCGTAAAAACAAAGTCCCATACTTACATTCAACGTTAAATATGGTCTGACTTCTAGCTCGAGATTGCATTTTCACGTCAGACACATGTAAAGTTTGAAATAGGACGGCGACGCCGCGATTAGTGGCGCATAGTTAAATGTGGCGTACGATTAAGAATCGAAATCGTTGCGTAAGCGACGAATGAATCACGACGGGAAGAGATTTATGAGAGGAAATTGCAAGTCCAAGTTTCAGACGCGACCGGAGAAAAATTATTGCAGATGCGCGTCGAAACGACAAGACGACGCGGAAAGTTTCCACTCGATGTCTGAGACTAAATCTTAAAGATAAACGATAAAAAGTAACGATAGTAGCATCGCGGAGCATTGCCGAAGAATTATTCAGTATGAAAACGGACCGGCATGCAGTATGCAAAGTGATATTCCCGCGATCCCCTGCCTTGAAAAATTCATAGAGCTCAACCCTCTCGCGTCCCGCGCGCCACAATTGCACCACAGAGGCGATATCGCGCGAAAAAAAAGAAAGGAACGCACGGGTGGAATTATTGTTGTCGAATAATAGAATAACCAGGCTCGCGGGGATACCGAAAGCGCCTTAAATGCCGACGAACACGATCGGCCTGATGCGAATATAAAACACCGTCGTGGAAAGGGAGAAAGAAAACTTTTCATCGCGCCTCCATAAATGGCGCTTCGTTAAAACGAAAGGAAGGTGCGAATTCTTTTTCGCGCGTCCCCATCCCCTTTCACCATTTTCAGGGCAACCCCATTTATTACCCCGTTGCCAGGATATCGTGGCGTTGCCGCTAGCGTTCGCGAGATTTGTGACAATGCAAATCAATACGTAGGACAGATATCTCGATGTGAACGACCGGTTAATTTTAAAAACGGTAAACTAAATTTAGAACATATCATTCATAATTTCAGTTCTAGTTTCTAAGTTCCAACAAATAAAAATATAATGATAAGAAGATATGGCTTCTCTTTTCACGTAGAAGTTATTTTTGGTATTCGCAAAAAAAAGAAATCATTATCTATCTAATATTAAAGAGAAGAGTTGACATTAATAAACTTAAAGAGATTAAAATAGAAATTTCCAAGCGATAGAGGATTAATATATAAAAGTACGATCGATAAAACTATCGGTCTGTTCCACCGGAACAGAGCGTGCTTTTCTTGAAGCTCTTAGGGGGAGAAAAAAAGAGACCGTGTATCAGTAGTTGGAAACTGGGACATCCGGTGTTATCCTGACACGGCTCGGAGATAGAAACACGAGTGTCTCGCGTTTAAACATACGACACTTTTGCGGACTCGACTGAAAGCATGGTGACACTTTTAATAAACTGTGGCGAGTCGGACTTTACGATCTTTTAGACAATTACAATTATATTATTAACGTTCGCGCACAGAGCGCGGAAGTCACGAAAAGTCCTTTTACCGCGCACGGCCTGTATAATTGCACTCCGCTCGCCTAATTGCTCGCGATTGCGCGTCGCGATGAACGTAACGTTGTAAAATTTGCGGCTACGCGCGAGCTTTTAGCGGGTTCGCAGGTGGTCAATGGAGCTTTTAGCTCGCGTAGACTTTCCCGATGCGCTTTGCGTTCTCACGCGTCATTAAATTCGAATCGAGATGCGTTTACGCGACCACTTTTCCCGCTGGTGAAGAATAAAGTGCCGACCAATGAAGGACGTTACTGCCTCTTTCGAGCGATTGACAGAGAAACGGTAGCGGTGTAACGGAACAATGATAAAAGGAAATGCCCTCAATGCGATTGCGATGCCGGGTCCGCTGTCGTTCGCGTTTAACGCGATTTATCTCGTTTCCCTTGCGCGCGAACGTCGGAACGCGCGTGCAGTCCAAGGTCTTCCCATACGAAAGGAATTAGATTAGTTCGTATTGAGTTTGCCGCCAATATTGGCATTATCGTTCCTGGAATTATTTATAGAATGATCGATGCGTCCTATTTAACCCCGGATGGCAGAAACAGTATCCAACGCGGAGCCTTTTAACTACAGGCTAAGGATTTTATCGGATTATTGCCAGTTACCGTAAAGTTCTCACGCTAACTTTGAATTGGAATCTGGAAAAAGATCGGACAGAAATACCGAAAAAAAAAAAATACAAAGGAAGTAGAATTTTAATTTAGCTCCATTATTTTCCAAATATATCCTAAACTGCTAAACTTTAATAACTGAAATTTCTACAAAAATAATTCTTGATATACATTTGGTATACATTTTTATAGCAAAAACAAGTCACAGCACCGTCATCTGCAATAGGGACGAAATTGCATTATTCTCCTTTCAATTAAAGAAGCCTCGCAATATCTGGCGTCTGTGGTTTTCTTTGAAATGAAAATTTTGCTTATGGTATTTAGATTTAATTAATGAGATTCGGGCAATCCGCGGGAATCCGGGACGAACTCGCAAAACGCTTTCATTATGCTCTCTTCTTCCGCGCGTTTAATTGAATTCGCCATCAGCGAGAAGGCCAGTGAGAAAGGGACGTAAATTCGTGGGGTATTCTTTCGCGGAGCTCTCCTTTGAGAGTACCAGCCACCATCACTGACGAAAACGAATTTCCCCGGCGTGGCGAACCGAGAGCGAGAGAATGTGCCTCTCCGAGTTTTTTTCTCACCGCCTCCACTCGCCGGCATGGCACCGATGAAGCCGTAAATCGCCCGCTATCGCGATACTGCGAGCCGACGCGGCGTCGGAAACGCGGGCGAACAACACGGAAATCGAGTATCGCCATCGAGCCGGCGCGATCGTCCGCCAAGTTTTAAGCTCTTTTCGGGGTGGCCAAAGCTGCTCAAAAATTAATTTGCATTCCGCCCATCCGATAATCTCCCCGCGCGTCCCCGTCCGTTCTCTTAATCCTCCCTGCTCGATCAGTCATGCCGCTCTTCTTTTTCCGTTTTCCCTCCCCCCGTCCCTCGGCCCTTCGTCTCTTGGGCCGAATCAATCCACCGCACCGTCGTCGTGGGCAAAGAGCCAATCGTTTGCGGTGCAATTTCATGCGGATCGACGCAGAGCCGGGAGGGAGCTACCTGCACGTCGACGAAAAAGAGAAAAATTGTCTGGCGGAAGAGGAATAGGAAAAGGAAAAGAATTACACAGAGAAGGAGAAGCCACGGGGAAGTGATTGCGACTTTTTAAAGAGATAAAGATACACACCGGGTAAGAAGAGAGAGACGGAGATAAGAGACAATCGATCAGTTTCTGGAAATATTAAGGACTCTCTGGCCGCATCGGCTGACGGATTATTTCAGCTAGATGAATTTTGCAAACGTCGCGGTGTCCCGGTTTCTCCACTCGTGAAAATATAATAATTTAATCTGTCCGTGGAAACGAAAACACATCTTTCGCGATAATTGAATGATAATAAATGCATGAGATGTCAGTATAAAAGGAGATGTATGTTAATTTAAGAAATGTAAACCGATGAAACTTGAGATAAAATCTCATCAAAATTTTATCTGCCATTTTTTATCTCTTTCTATCGTCACCGTGTGACTTCTTCCCGGGAAATAAATCTCGAGATGAGTTTCTTCTGCAAAATCCACGAACAATCTGCGAGTTTATACCCGGAAAAAAGTTAAAAATAGAAAACTTGCAGAAACCTCGTGTATACACATAATACGCGAGAACCTTCCGTAGAAATATTTTAATCATAGAGACGAACGAAATGAACGCAGAGGGACTGGATATAAACGACGTTAATGAACGCGTTAATTTTTTCAACACCGACGATGTAGCCGCAAGACAACGTGGGATGAGGAAATAGGCATTATATTCTTGCACTTCTTTTTTTGCACGGACGGGGAGAGAAACGAAAACGAACGGAGATAAAATATAAAATGTCCGAAGACAATAGCCGGGCCGGACAGGAGGTGCACCCCTTTTTCTAACGCGCCGCTTTCAGTAATTTCATTCAAGCCTGTCCCAGGATATGGGAGGCCAGGACCCTCGTATATTGAAACTGTATCGTCCATTCTCCATTCATACACGCCTCGCTACAACTCAGCGCCACAATAATGCAGACGAGATACTCCGTTTGTCTATTCTTTTTTTCAGTGCCACCGCGAAAAGAATGACATTGCCATCCGTTACATCGTGCTTTCACGAAGGAATTTTAATTCGCCATCCGCCACTTTCAATCCCGCGTTTTTTATCTTTAATCTCTGTTTAAGCCACGAAATTTGAAATTTCACAGGACGTCGCGCATAAACGTAAAAATATTCTAAACGTTGGTAAAACATTTCAGAATATTTTTAAAGAATAAATCTGTCGTAATTGAATACAAAGGCATCTAGAAAACGACATTATGTAAAATAAAAATAATTGAATTCTAATATTTTCTCGCACGTATAATTTTTTCATCAAATTAAATAGCGAATTGGCTTACCATTATTTAACATATTATTTTATCTATCTTAAAAATGTAAAAAATTTTAAATTATCATCTTGATTTATTATTTGATGACTGATGTCTGCAGTTTTCAACGGACCTACGACGAGCGATTGATATTAACGGCGCCGTATTGAGCGTGACGAATTGCTCGTAAGGGGCATTAATTCGCGTGAGTGCGGATTCGAGTTCTGTTGAATCTTGGATTATCCAGCCAACGTGAAATGGTCCGAGAATAAATTCAAGATAATCCCCGTTGTATCTCGTCTCGTTGATTTCCGTCTCGAGTGTGCGGTTTGGCGGCAATCGAGCCCGATATTAAACGAAATCGTAATAAAGGAAGTACGTAATCGAGCTATAATTGATATTGCAAGACTGGGAATGGATGACCATTAATCTCACAGAGCAAATCCAATCTCTCCTTGGATTAGACGGAATAACCTAAATATTCGTAATATATCTCGTAATATCTTGTACTCTGTAAAATGATTTCTAAATTTATTCTAAATTTCAACGTTTTTTCTCATTATAATTTCTTTAGTTCCTTATTTCTATAAAATTCTTATATCTTCGAGTATAGATATATCTAGTGTTTTTTTTTTTAATATCTAGTGCATCATTATATCACGGAAAAAAAGGTTTTGCTGCAACAGCTAATCTATTTGTTAAATATGGGACAACCATCATTTTTTGCTGCAAGAGTAATCAATTTTGCAATAATAGCAAAACATTTTGTTGTAATAGCAAACAGTTTTGCTGAACTTTGCTGTTGCAGCAAAAGGTTTCGCTATTATTGCAAAATTAGTTAGCTCTCGCAACAAAAAATGTTAGTTGTCCGTATAGTAGCAAATCCTTTTTTTCCGTGATCATGTATAAATTTTAATAAATAACAATGCATAAATTATAACCGCGGTATACCGTGTAATGTGATACAAAGAGGAGGCGAATCGATCTCGGGGCACAGACCGTAACGGAATTTACATCTCTCCGATATCACGCTTATGGCCAATTTAACCAGTCGTAACCATCCCCGCGCCAGGTGTTCGCTGGCAAGTCGATAAATATAATCCACCCACTCGCCCACTTTCCGTCACGATAGAATTCCGCGAGTTCCTTCGAAGCCGAAATGAAATCAGCGTCGTCTCGTATTCGACCGCCGAAACAACTCGTCGTGTCGAAGCGCGCGCAAACTTCCCTTCGGCTCGTATTTTTTCCGATGCGGAAAAAAAAGTTCTCTCTGTATAACGGAGGCTGTAATTTCATTAAAGGCCGTTGGCCTGGCCGGAAGCGCACCCCCGACGACGAGGTAAAATTCGAATTTCCATACCGAGTGGTGGTTACGCGCGGTAAAGCCTTTAGTGGCCAAATTCTTTCTTTCTCTCTCTCTTCTTTTTCTCTCTCTCTCTCTCTTTCCTATCTCTCGGTGCTTTCGGCACACGAGCGAACATGTCGCGATATATACGGCGATCAATCAATTCGTCCGAGTGAATCAAAGGTTGAAAGGATCGTCAGAGCGAAGGTTGTCAGCGAAATATTCTCTTTTTTTATGCCAAACGTGAAAGATATCGACTTGTAAATAATGAAGACACGACGTCGATATATTAGAAATAAAAAAAAATTAATATTTTTCTCGCTTTATATACAAGAAACGTTGAACTGCCGTTTATGTAGTTAAATAATAAAATGATTATTACTTGAGATGTTGACGCAAGTAATTGACAATAATTACATTTTAATACTTAAATAATTATTTTTAAATGACTTGGTCCGACTTTTTCTAATTCTGTATAATAAACAATTCTACAGGAACTTTATTTGGCTATTGTAATATCGCTTGATGGCACCATTAGGGTTAATATCGACGAATGGACTTCAACTTCAGCGAGTTGTCAAAACTCGTGTCACTCACGGTGGACAATAGAGAGAGAGAGTCGGGACTTCGATGAGTTTTCCGAAGTCGGGACATCTCCACCGCGTACGGCGGTCGCGATCAAGGGGGCGCCGGGAGCCGGGGGGGATTCGCATGGGGGTTGGAAACATATGCGGCCAAGTAGCCAAAAGGGTTCGATTGAGCACCTCTGTCAGTGGCGGGGCAATGGTGGTCGTCATGGCAACTCGCGGAGCTCTCGCCCCCAGCCAACCCCCGGATCTACAGGGTGTCCAGATCGATGCAAGGAGACGCAACAATCGTCGCATCGCATCGCATCGGTCCGAGAATCGGCCGACGGCGAGTTGATGGAGAGAGGATCCCGTCGCACCGATCGTCCTGTCGTCGTACACGTCGGGTATTCCTCTTCACCTTTTGTGCGAGAGAAACGCCTACCCTATCCTTTTTTTTACTTTTATCACAAGGATTGCGAGCACTCATCGCGGAAGTGTCCGTCGCGTGGTTCATGCATTACGACAAAACGAAAGATACATATAGTCACCGCATAGATAGAAAACGGCGATAACATCCGTACAATGTGATATGAGAAACTTAAAAATTTTTAAAACGAATAATGTTAAAAACTTGGTATTCGCGAATAAACCATAAAGAATACTAGATACTAAGCTAATGTTTTTTTTCTCATCCCTATAGAATCATTACTAATTTTTACTTTAAATTAGAATATGATTAGTAGAACATAACTAGCGTTTTTTTTCTCTGAATATCTAATATTTCGTATAAGATTGGCGTTGAACGCTTAAAGGGACGTTATTCCTTTGGGGCCATAAAATAAATTATTTTTTTTCTCTCCCTCTTTCTCATTCCCCAACCTATCGTTCAATTTCCTCTTAATGCACAGATTTCATCTGTCAATTGCCCTCTTTCTTTTCCTGTGCTCGTGCGACGCATCGCGAATGCTGTCAAGCAAAAGCGTCCGCTGGAGTTTATCGAACGACCGGACTCCGGTGCAGACGGGACGGGGGTGGCGTTTATCTTTCCGGAAGGGTGCACTCTCCCTTAAGGCCGTCGTCCCGCGGATGACGCCGAATGTAGACTCGCGTGAAACGCGATTTATTTCCCCGGCAAATAGAAAGGGTTGCGCGCGTCGTCTCGTAAACGCGAATTCCTGGACGACGCGAATCTTTATTCAAGAGCCGACTCGACCGCTCTTCGACGATCGCTTTTAGACCGGGGGGTGGCTGATTTGAACGAGACGACGGGGCATCCCCATTCGAAGGGTGCTGTAATCCAGTAACCGGCGGCAAAAGGGCTTTTCTTAGACGCGTTCTAGACGACGAGGACGTGAAAATTAGACGACGGATTTTGCGACCGTCCGGAACTGCCTAGGGGGAAGTATTTTATTCGGTAAATTCGGGATATTCGTCGAAAGCTTGCGGGTTCTTACATACAAAAGTTTTTACAAGTTAAATATTTTTCTATGTGGAGAAATATATTACAAAAGATTTCTAAAAGAATAATAAAATTATCGTTCAATAAATAGCAAAATTGAAAGTCGAGTAAATAAACATTAAATTAAGAAATATATCTATATATTTCATATTGAATATTTTTTTCGAAATTGCTCCACTAAAATAATCTTACAAAAATATTATTATAACCTATTTCTTATTTTCTTTTACAAATCTTTGATCATTTTTGCATTTAGCTGCTTTTAATTTGTATTAAGTTAAAATGAGTCTATTACGACGCGACGTACGTTCGAATAAATTTTTCACAGACAAAAAGTAAGTCGATATCAGACTTAAACCGAACTGTATATAGCAAGAATGAACGTCTACGGAAGATCGATGCCACGACAAGGCATTGGGGCTGATTAATGAGTGCTTGGAGGACAACTAACGATCCGGAGAGGATAAAGAGGGTTGCTTCCTGGAGCGATTTTTACGTAATACAAATGTTCATGAATTGGCCGGCAATACCATCGCGAAAAAATTTTCAGGGTTATAATAAACACTGAAATCATCTAACTTAAAATAATTTGCGAAATAAGTATATAATTTAAAAAAAATTACATGTATTAATGTCGATTTGATGAGAGATTTCGTTTTGTTATTCTTTTTTAAAAAAATATTAAGCATTTTGCGTATATTATCGCAAAACTTATAATACAATTTATATCAGATATTGTATTATATTATATTGAATAAATTATGTTTTTATCAGTATATTAATTTGCTTTGACCTACTATTTTTTGTTACTGTCCCATTAATTCACCCTTTTCCGCTTTTATTCTCCTACCTTAATTTGCTTTAGCTTCAAAAAAATTTTTAGTTTTTCGATGTTCGAAATATATTGAGCTGTTTCCAGAATATTAAGAGCAAAAAAATAAATGTAAATGATGCAAAAATATCGCACGCGGAATATGTAATTTCTCGTCGAATAAATATTTAATCCAGCCCCGATTCATTGCTGAACATTCTCCGCGGTATTGAAATTTCTCGAATCGCGATGGAATATCGATGGCGACCAGGATGTTATCACGTTCACGGAACGCAGTATTACAGAAATTCACCAGCGGATTTTCAGGCAATTATTTTGCACCGACAAAGGGAAAGTGGAAAAGGTTCACGAGAACGGGCGAGCTTATTAACCGTGTGACAAATCGCTCGATGAATTCCTCTGTATTCGTCCAGACTTATAATTACCGACGTGTGATGAAAAAAAAAGCAGACGGGAAAAAAAGGAATATGTGTCACGTCATCGACAAATCAAAGCGGAATCGCGATTAAAATTGTTAATTCGGCGATGCGGGTTAATTCGAATATCACGCGTCGTTCGATCCCGCATTTTCATCAGTCCTGCAACTTTCGAGCTCTTGATCGGCTTTGCCTTTTCGCCCATGCCCAAGCTCGCCTCGATTGTATCGAGATACACTACCAGAATCAGGGAAAAACAAGCACTTTGTCATAATTAACAATTCAAAGCATTTGTTGAAAGACAATCGTTTTGCAGAGAGTATCGATCCGCAAAGGTCAACGTCCTCAATATCCTGCCAGTTTCGGTAAGCTCTCCGTCGTACACGTACATAACGCGTACGACGAAAACGTTATACCGAGCGAAATTTATGCACGCGATTCTCGGGAAAGGTTCATTAAAGATTCATTGACGGCGAAGTTACTGTCATAACCAATGCGACTTCCCAAGAAGCAAGCACGTGCGACAGTCGGGTGCATCGAGTGCAAGGGCACATGTGCACGTGCGCCGCGCCGGTTTATGAGTAGACGAGCACGCGAGGAGAATCACCAACAGAGAGGCGTCGTCGCTTTTTTATAAGCGACGCCAAGTTCGTCGTTTATGCTCGCTTCGTTCTCGTCGTCGTCTTCTCGCGCGCCTTCCTATTTTTCAGCTCTTTTTTCCCTCTTCGAGCCCGATTTAGAAGCCTCGACGTGACAGAGCCTAAACGCGGCAATCGCGTTTGTCTTTCCGACTATATCGTTTTAAAAAATCCGTTTTGTATATACTGTCTCCATTCCGAAATTGAGTCGAGAATGATCAAGTAATCAAATCAGTCAATTCAATGAGATTGAATTAACACCTTTCTAATCTGCGTTGTTTGCTGCAACACGGAAGAGCTGCTAATTACGAGATGATATTACAAGGCGACGACAAGTGAAAGCGCGGAAGTAATTAATAAACCTCTCTAACGAGGTCGGACGTATAGCAGACGATAAGCACAGCGATGCAGAATGCCCGATAAAAATTGCTGCAACGTTGCACGCGACAATGAGCGCAGCAGGCACGAGCTGAGTGCAGGGGCGGATGCAGAAAATATTATCTAAGCCGGGATTAAAAAAAAAAGTAAACAAGAAATAAACTGTCACGAGCCCGACACGAGCATCGCACATCCTACACGTCACGCTCTTCTCTCGAGTCTCGACGGACGCGACCTTAGCCTCGCGAATCATGGAAAAAGGGGAGATTTTTTGTGAGACGTGTTGAATATACGATGAATATAATTCGCGAGTCCCTTCCTTTCCCGCGCGCAATTCCGCAGCATGCAGATATGCAAGCGCGAGATTTGCACACTTCGTCGCTCGTGCGCTTTTAACGGCTCAGTTCTCGGGTAACGTAAGAGCGATAAGACAAACGTCTCGAGATTACACCGTCGCGACGTCTCGGTAAGCTGCTCCGCCTCGCGAGAAACGTTCAACACCTTAAACACATCGTAACGCGCGGGGTGTGCAAGAGTTATGTGTCCCAGGAGTTTTCCACATGCATAAAATTTAGAGACACTGCTTTCCAGATAATATTTGCAAATACAATTTCTCTACATCGTCGCAATTGCCGTGGGATGTATTCGAATCAATAAAATCAATACAAAGTTAAAGCCAGAATCAATTTCGCTCTCAAATTAAAGTTGATCTTTTAATCCGTTTGTTCGTCCTTCTCATTCTCTGCATATCGATTACAAAACATCGATATATTCCCTTGTACAAATTTGTACCTTTGGAAACGAATTAATCTGACGCTGCTGGAAAATTGAAATCAAATTACACGAAACGTGTGCGTGCTTTGCGCAATGTCATGCGTAACATGATCCAAGCAAAGACACACATGCGGTTCACTCTGGCAGACAGCCAGAATTATGCAATTTCGCAACTATACGCCGTGCGACTGGTCCAATTAATGAGAGCGCAACGAATCTGCTTTAATTGCCAAAGCTAGACAAAACGACACTCGGTTCAGCAATTTTCATTTACTATAAATTTCACTATTTCTACAATAACAAATAGTTAAATTCAGGTACGTTTTATCAAGTTAAATTGTTACGTAATCCCAACGTACCAGATGGCTCAATTTATATTGCGTTCCCAAAATATTCTTCTACCTAAATTTAATTTTTATAAATTTTCCGCATATATGCCACACTGATTTATATATCTCTTGCGGAACAACTTGGTAGACAACCCGGTGTTGTTCGACAAACACACTTGGGATCGCGACATAATTATGTTCGATCCGCGCGCATAGCTACCGGGATCACGTTACTATATTTTGGGGTGTTAGCTTTGGCATTACTTCTGTCAATATTAGCGTGTATCCCCTTTTGACGCGTCACGGGATTACGTTTCGATGCGTAAAGAGTAAAGACTCTTCGCAGGATGAGATAGCTGAAAATACTTGAATCTTCTCCAAATCAATGATCAACAATGACCAAATTTATAATTTAGAAAATTAATTTTAGAAGTAGGTATACATTGTACAGTCCCTCTCCCTATATCTCTTTGCTACAGCTTTGTAATAATTTTTTTTATAAAAATTAATAGAATTGATTACATAATAATATGCCAATAGGTATATTTTGAAAGTAGAACAAACAACACATTTTAACAAAAGGATAAATATCGAGCGGATATCTTGTGTATATGTATAGATATTTCGGTTTTTGACTTCAAAGCACCGAACTTCCTTGTTCCTTTCATAGAAGGTATTGATTCGCGCAGACGACAAGATATAGCAGAGCACTTAGGTGTCTGCAATTTTGACATGTGGAATACGTGGGAAAGATGATTACACCCGACTCGAGGAAGAGGCTCGGAAGCGGATTGTAATCCAACTGCGAACGAACGGATCTGTCAGGCGTCGCCAAGAAGGAAGCGACGAGAAAATGGGATTAAGAATTCCTCTTTGTGTTGCTTAACAAACTTCGTCAACTCGCGTACGATGTCTCGGCGTTAGCGGGTACGAAGTTGGGGCCCGAGTAGATTTACTCCCACAACGGCAAGATCCCCCGGAGCGGTTTCCCCCCAGGGGATCTCTCTTTCTCCTTTGCGAACACTTAAAAGCATTCCGCTCATTACCACGCGAATTTTCGAGGAGCAAGGTATATATATATATATATATATATATGTGTGTGTGTGTGTGTGTGTGTGTGTGTGTGTGTGTGTGTGTGTGTGTGTGTGTGTGTAACGCACTGTGCAAGATAACGCACACAGTGCTTGTATATCGACGCGAGATTTAATCGCGTATTTCTCTCGCGCAAAAGTGTATACACGTGGAGTACCTCGGAAAGAGCTACAGCGATTAAACGTAAAAAATGGGGGTCGGAAGATACGAGGTGCGAGAAACATGGAGTTCCGCGCGGCGAGCTTGTAAGAATATTTCATACCGCTGCATCACGCCCGCGGATAAATGAATCTCACTTTGCTACTTCCTCCCCCTCACGCATGGTAGATAACTTTGTTGGACTCGCAGCATCCCCTACCGAAAGCTGCTGTTGTTACTCTGCCTTTCCGTATGGACCTGCTGCGAGTAGATTGCAGTAATCAACGTGAAGCCGGCTACATAATTCGTACTAACTCGACTATTTAGAGGAGCGTTGTAATGGGATTAAGCGCGAGTGTTTCAGCCGCAACCCTTTCGTATCTACGAACGAACACTCGACGTTTATCCGAGAATGTCGTCCTCGAATCGATGGGGAACAGAGGATCCCCGACGAATAAATATTTCCAAGAATATTATTATTCCTGCTCCGTTCACAAGATGTCTCGAACTTATAGATGTAAGATAATGAATTGTCTGCACGTAGGTACGATAAGTATAACTGTAACGTAGATGAGACAAAGATAATACGAAATGTTCTATGATTTATAAAGGATACGCTCTGGAAAAGCTGAATGCAATTTAAGCACGAATCTAATTATAACGGGCTTTTAATGCAAGATATAAATCTTTTATAAATTCGTGATATTTTACTTCTGTTATTTCAGACGATTTTAAAATTATCATTATATTTTCGTTTAAAATATCACATGTTTCTCGTTACGATTTTTATGCGAGCACATTACTGCATTCTCGCAAAGAGATCTGTGAAGTTAAAACCTCGAAATGCAAATTTTTATAAAATTGATATGGTTTTTGATTGTCCAAAAATTAAAAATAAACAAAAGAGTTATTCAGACTTGGGAGTCCTCATGATGAAATTCGTTCAACTTTTTGGTTTATTTTTAATTTCTTTGCAAGGTGGACAAAAAACGATTATTTATAGTTAAATAATGAACTATCAAATGCCATCAATTTTGTAAAAACTCGCATTTTAGAGTGTCAACTTCACAAACCTCTCAAGAAGACAAAACATCACCGGGAATCGAAAAACGGTCTACCTGGGGTCTACCTCGCAATTTTCATAGCGCACAATGGCGGAAGAATTATCGCGAAAAGAGGCACCCTCCTGTCGTCGACCCTTATTACCGAGTTCCTTTGTAGCGCACGAGACGAACGATGAGAGAAGACTCCGGAAAGGGCTCATTGTCGTGAGGACCCACGAATAATTTCGTTGGACGTCCTGGTGATCGAGGATTTTAAGGAGATACAATAATCTTCATTGACCCTACCCCTTTTAAAACGACGAGTTCGAAAGGATCGCGTCTCTTTCGCCATGGAGACAAGTACCACTCGAGGGCAGACTCGGAAAAGCGAATAATCGTCTTCGTCGAGCTCGTCGGAGTGGCCTCGAGCTCGTTAACATGGCCTAATGTATGCGTTATGCATGCCTAATTCATCGGTTCGATGGGCAAGGATATAACGCGTGGCTCAGCGAACCTTTCGAGAGACAGTATCAGACATTTCATTTACCATCGTCGATTCAATCGGTTTTTACTGATTTATTACTTCGTCGCAATTTCCGTACGGTTTATTAACAGAAACGAGACAACACAGACCCAGAAAAATAAAAGGAACAAATAAATATCTTAAACTATTAACATTACAGATATCATAAAATCTGAATTTTAAATCAAGATTTTTTGTAATATCAGAATCATCTAGGGAAAAAAATTTCGTTATCTCTGAAACTTAATTTCTCAATAAAAATCGATTTTAAAACGATTAAGGCCCTTTCTAAAAATGTCTGGTGGTAAAGTCGGACTTATAAACGCACTTTTTACATTTATTTGTACATAAAAAATAAATAACTTCACCGAAAACAAATGTAGTCGCAATTCCGGTTGAAGTCAGCGATTCCAAACGCGACGACTCGTCTGCCAGCAGGAATCGATGCGTGCGGCGGTGTTCTCGTCCACAGGTTGTCGATTTAATTCGACGATGGACGCGTGAATGCGCGCTGCGTACGAACGGTATGCGAATGGCGTGGTCGATATTACACGTGTTCGCCAAACGCGTGTGTTACCGAACAGCGAACGGGTGTTGCGAGAGGAACGTGGCTTATTTTCGTCCGTTATTTAAATCCGGTCGAACACCTCCGCGCGATGGGCAGTCCGCGACTTTCCAGCTGCACTGATCGTGCATTATCACATGCTATCGATCTTCTCCCCCGTC
>NW_020213031.1:27024-40153 GCF_003070985.1 Temnothorax curvispinosus
GCGATAAAGTTAAATCAAGCGGCCTACTTTTCTCTCGATCCAATCAATCTTTCGTGACAACGTACACGCGGGAAAAGCGAGAAATCGTCCATCTTAATCCGACGAGCGTCGATCAGGAATCTATTATGGTGTTTATCACGCCCGACTGTATCGTCGCCATTTAAGACAGCATTTATATTCGGGCGTCGGAGCCCAGGTTGCTCCGTTATTGCGAAGTGACTTCTTCGCTTTATATTGTCCGCCGCCATACGAAAACGATGGCACGTCATTTAACATCTGACGCCCACGAGAGACGAAGTAAGATATTTGTCCGCGTTCGAGCGACGTCGGTTTCGGTAATAACGCTCGTATAGGGGGAGTTCCGAGAGGAGGGTACGCCGATAAAGGGGCGTCGATAAGGTTTTCCCTGGGAGAATGCACCCTCTACGTCGTGAAGGCATCCGGCCGCGAGGAAATTTGAAATACCACGTCGAGAGGGTCCCCATGAATCTGATATAATCGGCTGAAAAATGCGCTCTCGAATAGAATCTCCGATAGAAGGAAGAATTCTCTCTTCAATCCGTTAAAATAAGGATCATGTTTTTCTATTTTACAGAAAAATGACGAAATTTATTTTTATACGGAGATCCCCCCGCGAATATTTTAACGTATACTTTTCCCACTTTGAGTTTTACAGCATCAGAGATTTAAAGTCTCATGAAAATTAATATTCTCGTTATTAACGATTTTTCTTTTTATTTAAAAGAACTGTTTAAAGCAATGATCATCTGAGAACAAATAAATCGTGTGCTTATACCACAGCAATGAGGGAATAAGAAAGTTCCATGCGAAACGGCGTGTGGTCAAGTCACGTCTTGATATATCGCGTTGATAAAATTTCACGAGATAGTGAATTTCGCGAAATTGAATTCGTCGCGATGAGAAAAGTTGAACGAAATCCCAAGTTTTGAAGGGAGGACTTTTCTCTCGCCCTCCGCGACTCCGCGTTCGACTTTGACGATGATTCTCCCGTCGTCTACCCGAGAAGCGAGGGAAGGAGTAAATGATTTAGGGAGCATCGTTCGTGACTTTTGGAGTTCATTACACGATGGAATGGAGCATGGACCATGCGATTGCTGGATTGTTCCGCGTGAACTGATCGCGACAATGTCATTAGGATTCCTATCGACCCATCCGGAGTCCGGAGAACCGCGGCGGGAAGCGAATTTCATTTCTTGCTTCTGGCAAAATGCGAGAAACGAACTGTATTCAAAAAATAAAACTATTCCGGTACACATTTTTCGATTATATCACGTTGAAATAAATGACAATAATTACAATATGCCTGCTTTTTGCTACTATCGAAATTATAATTACTAATTAGAGTTTTCTCTATTATGTAAACTTTTCTTAAAATAGTTCAGATAAGAAAAAACTTGCAAAAATTATGTTAAATGATATAAATAATAATTCTTATCTTATGGCCGGAAATAAGATATTTTTTCAATTATTAGTGAATATTTAGAGGAAGAATAACGTATAACAAAAATCTTATAAAAATATGTTGAATAACAATTTTCGTCTTATGACCAGAAACAATCAGAGGATACTTCCACACATTAATAAATACTCAGAAAAACAGCGACGTATGAGAAGAAGTCTTTCGAAGAATCTTAACGGTGCAAAATATAGGCAGTCGCAGCAGTTGAGATTGCGGCTATTGGCCAGTGAGAATGATCGAGCGACCGTCGTTCGGAGAATCGAATAAACCAATTCCTTTGATTGCTGCAGCTGGCTATATCACGCAAGTGTGCGGCGCGATTCCGACCGGCAGAATAGTTTATCAAAGCGCGAATGGACTTTCATTTGACCGACAGAATTCCGATTGAAAGATCAGAATTCAAAATATTTCTTGTAGAGGTTCAATCCGATTGTTGAACTACCTAAAGTCAATCGCAAATGTTTCGCGAACGTGCAGTACTTTGATTTACTGCTTCGATACGTTTCGCAAGAAAATTACATAAATACCCCCTTGCGACTTATTGTTCGCAATTGAACAAAATCGTTGAATGGTATAGATTGGAAATTATTCGGTGAGAAAAACTTTTCAAGCAAGCCGGCGAGCCCCGGCATTATCCTGCATACCGATTAGCATCGCTTATATTATCTCCGGAGCGCGTTAAGACCCATTAATAAGAATTAAGGGCGACGGGCGGGCGATTAAGGGTACGCGGGATCGACTCCGAAGGGATGTACGCCATGGTACGCGGGATCCGTTTTGTTTCGATACTTCTCGGTTTTCCCGGCAGCAACAGCAACAGCGGCGGCGGCGGCACCGGTAGCACGCTCGTGAATTTAAATGAAACATTAATCAGGATACGTCAGGGGAAATAGCAAGAGGCATGCCTCCCCTCCCTTACGGCCGAAATTTGTAGCGTCACCCTCCCTTTCGGGAACTAATTTAAATCAGCCACCCCGCTGCACCCGGCATTGTCGGGCGCAAAAACAATAGGACAATCCGCTTTTCGCTCGCTCGACACTCTCGTCGGTGGTCTGATTGTTACTGCAAATACTGGCAGGGCCCGCACGACAAATTGATAAGCGGCCTACACAATGGCGAGTCTTGTATAGCTTCGCGATGGAAATTCTTTCGCGAGCCGCTAAATAAAGAGTAATTGTCAGAATGAATGCGTCGCGCTTTGTCAAATGTAGATTCATTTATTCAATACGACTTGTGCGAGTCGACTGAAAAGAATTGTTTAAAGCTCTTGCAGAAAATAGACGATTTTTTACGTCAACTTGACAACATTTAAATGTTTTCGAAATTAAGGTAACTTTTCACTACCACGCGCGACTTGTTTAAAAGAACGGATAAACGCCATTTTCAGAGTCTCATTTGTCGCGGGTTGGTTGAAACGCGCGCGCTGCGACGCAAATAAAACCGGGTCTCGGTGACGTAGAGTAAATTGCAGCCGGGCGATCGTTTGGAAGAACGCAGTTGCAGCGGGACACGCTGCAACAAGAGCCTAATGACGATGCAGGGTGGATACGAGGTACGAGATGAGGAGAAAGCGCTTTACGATGAAATCCGATGCTCGATAATAATCGCGTCCGATTGGCGTCTTGGATGCACTTTCCTGCCGCGCGATCTCATAACAAAGCCTTACATTAGCATTGCTGCGGCCGCCGCGGACTCTCGTATATTCCAATTGACTCCCGTATTCCAATTGATATCAATCTGTCCGGGCCAGCGATTATCGATTGCGCTAATTGGTAATCTTCCGATGCATTCGTTCTCAATTATAGATAGTCAATAGAGATGCGGTAGCTTTGCATAAAAGGCTGCTGCGCCGCAAATGTCGATACCTTTTATCTTTCAACCTAATAATTCTCAACATTTTTTCATCTATCATGTACTTGTTATTTATGTATTCTATTGTATACGCATATTGTATGATTAAGATACAGTAATAAACATCAAGAGAGACAAACAGCTAAAATATAGAAATAAATATGATAAATGTATAACATGTAAACTCGATATTTTGTTTAAAATTTGAATTTATATAACTCTTGTATTAAAGTGTAATTTAAGCGAAGTAAAAAATGCAGTAATTGCTGGACACAATAATTTGTTAAACTGTGAAAAATATTTTTGTTCGCCTTTCATAATCTTTTAACTAATATCTTTGCGTATATATATCGCTACAGCAGATTGATCTTCCATGCTAATTATAATATCGATCGCGTTAATGGACGGACCGGCGAATCGCATAATCGGGCATAATTGCATAATGATCGACGACTTATTACGATTCATTAAGTCTACCGCTGTCAGAGGCTTGCGTCCCCGTAAATTACGAGTTCGTGATGTTCGACAGAACTGATTCTCATGTATACGACGCGTTCTCGCCGGGCTATTAAGACGCATAATAAGTAGTCCACGGAATGATCCTTTCTATATAAGGCGACAGACTTCAAGGCAGCTCAATCAATCGTTCGACATGTCAGAAAAAAGCAGTTTCCATATATTTGCGACGACATTTTATGCAAAAAGATACCTTGATCATGTAAAATATTCGCCTAATTTATTCTGATATTGGATCGTATGTGAGTGTACTTAAATGCATTTAAATTATTAATTTATTTCAAGTTCGTTAATGCAATATCTAGATGAACTCATTTCCATAACCGTGTAAGTCTATATATAATAATCGATTTATAATATATCGTTAATAACAAATAAAAAAGTCATCTGCTGCATTTTATTACAATTCATTACACCTTCAGCTTTCTATTATCCCGCCTTTTTGCGAGAATTTTTCCACTCTCTTATTATGCGCCGGTTTTTTTCCATGTCTCTTTTCATAATTTCAACAATGTTATATCTTGAGAATAGAATGTTTCATTACAGGCAGTATTTTTTGCGCTCTCGGAAAAATGTTACAAAAAGCATCATCGATGTACCAGGGAAGAGAGAGAAGAGGGGGGAAAAAAAGATCGAGACGTATCGCAATTGCATTACTGACGTTGCGCCGCAGCTATTTTCTTACCGTGAAAAATCGAGAGAGAATGCCGCGGATATGAGAAATAAAATCGCCATGCGGATAAAACGCGGCTGTGAAGGGGCACTGAAGAAATTCGGATATATGAAAAATGCGGACACGCGAGAGGAAACACGGGACGTGCAGTCGCGGCCGGCTCTTGTAAGTTCTCACGATGTGCAAAAACTTCTCGCCGACGTATTATGTCGTTTTCGCGTACAAAATTTCTCGTTAGAAGCGATTTTCCGGCCGGCGGAAAGTTCGCCTTGAGCGGTCGCTCGAGAATAGACGTGGAAAATGGGAGAAGTTTATACTCCTCGCGACGAATTTTTAATTCGGCCTTATGAGAATGGGAGGACGAACTTCGAAACTTGTTATACGCAAGTTCGAAATTCTTATTTGACGTTACTTGGCAGGAGATACGTAACGTTAAAAATTCTATTTGCACGTAAAGGATAACGTTTTACTATCGCGATCGTAAAACTTAACTTCTAAAAATTCTTATGTCGTTATTCGTTTATGACGCAAAGCTCATTGAATCTTCGAAAATTTTTCCCTCGAAGAAAGATCTATTTTAACTGCATAAAAGAGATTCGTGCGAGGTATATGAATGCGAAATATACGGACTCTATGTGTGCAATGAAATTTTCTTCGGACAGAAATTACATCGCGCTCTTGAAGGCGCGGGAAGAAAAACGTTTTGCGAGAGGGCTGGGAGAGCCTGCGAATATACAGGCGTAGACGGCGACACGCGTGTCGGACTGCCGCGTTAAGGAGAGTCGCCGAGGGGTGGCTTTCCCATGGATAAATCGCGACAGCTCAGCACTATGAAGAAGTGAGGAGAGAAAGGAACGAGAAAAGACAGAGAGACAGAGGAAAGTCCGAGGGGACGAAGGATGAGGTCTTGAGACCCCGACATGCTCGCGCCGGTACTCGTGTCTCCTCGCCTTGTAGGAATTTCAGAGGACTTTCGTGTTGGCTCCTTGTTTTCTTCTTTTTGATCCTCTCCCGGAGCTGCCTCCATTTCTCTCGCGGTATTCAATACAGTTACATGACGGAATTCTGATGGTTGAATTTGGGATCCAACCGTCGAGAATTGAAACGCAAGCATTTTTCGAAGAGATAAGAATAAATCTACGTAGTAACAATCAGGGAATAGCATTTTTTATTATCTTTAATTATATTCACCCTCTCAAATTCAAAGCTGTTAATCGACATCAGATCGCAAATAAATATGCTTCCTACAAAGAAAAATAGCGATATATTTTAGGCTCTATATTTCATTATGTTAAAAAAGCAGTTATTTTGTTAAAATAATTAAAGAATCCGCAACTTATTTCGCGCGACATTATATCTCCGCAGCTCCCAGTGTTTCGCTCCTCGTCCTCCGTCAACCCTTGTCGCACGCATCCTTCCTACAAAATTATATTCGTTCCCACGAATTATTCGCCACTCCTGAAAATGCCCTTTTCCATCCCTTTGTAAAAGCCTCGTTCTCTCGCGCCAAATGTCTGGGAAATTCTAGCCAGTACCACGTTCTCCTAATAGTAACGAGATCTGCTTCGTCGGTGAAACGGTCTAGATAAGAAGGAACGAAGCGTTCTCGCTGGTAACGGACGCGTAAGATTTGTTTTTATCTTGCGCGCCGGGAAAACGTCGAGTAAGGTTTCCGTCCGGGGGAGAAAAATTGCGCTGTTCCGTGCCGGATAATCGCGAGGATCGCGATGGGATATGTTGCTCCTGGAAGACGGCAACCTTCCCGGAACTATGTGAGAAGGGTCAGGTGCCATCGCACCTTCCTTTACGAACAAACGGCGGAAGCTACCTTGCTTTAAAGAAATAAACTCGGATCCGAAATAAAATACCACTTCAAGAATAAAGGGTAAATTTTTGCGCCATTAGTCTGAATTTTGTATCGAAAAGATTATATTTTTTCGAGATAGACACTCCGGATTGTACTTTCCTCCTTGGAGTTATTTAGGTTTATTAAGAAATTGTAGGGATATTTTTCAAATAAAATTTCTATTAACGTAATTATAAGAATTCTCTAAATAATTCTCTGTATATGCTTTAATGCAAAAATTAATTTCTCAAGTTATTCCCGATGTATGGTTATTTATCACATGAAAAAAAATATAATGCCGATTATCAAACCATTCTCCGAAAATACTTTATCACGCTTATCGGTGAGAAAATTATAAATATCTATAATCCATCAGTTAATAAAGATATCAATATCTCTGATAAAACGACTGCAAATAGACTATAATTTCTACATCAAGTTTCATCCGCGAACTTTCCCTTGTCGAGAGTTTCCGGGAGCAGACAATCACGTACCCTTTATGGTCACTGAACGAATCGTGGCCCCTTCCGTGAGCCCTCCCTCACCCTAAGGAGGAGTCTCCGCGAACGCAGTCTCCGATCTCCCAGGATAACCTCCCACCCACTCGATCCTGAGCCAAAGCTCTCGACTGCACCCGCGGGATGTATTCTTCTTTCCTCGTCGGGAGATTCTCTTCGCGGGATTAAATCCTAAAGAGTCTTTAATTAGATACGTAAGAGAAAAAAAGCGTCTGGAGGAAAAAAGAAATTAATGGAAATTTGACGATGACGAGGCGAATGTCGACCTCTTGCAAGAATCGACGGTGAACGAAATATACGCCGTAAAATATTTTATTATTTAGTATTGCGCGAGATTTAGTTTATTCGATTTGAGGCATTCTCTTTACGAGAAGTCGAAAATTTTGCTTCGAAATACCGATGCAGAATGAAAAGCAACGACAGCGATAGTCATCACCGTTATCGTTAGCGTCACCGAATCGCGCCGACAATATTTAAAAGGGCGCGAATGTGGATGCGCACTATCAGCCCTTCCGTCGCAGTCGCACTGCACCGTACTGCAGTGCGGTGCCGTAACTCACGCGTATTCTGCTCTTAAAGTAGACAGTGGAAGTTAAAGTTAGGGTAGACGTACGATTAAAACGGCTGCGCTGTGCAGCCACCCTTTTTAAATAAACGACACATCGGCGCTCTTGTTTCTCTCCCGGTGCCGCTCGACCCTAAGCCGAGAGAAAAACTTGCTTCAATCATCGACGCGTCGAAGACACGGCACCGGGATATTTCGTGTACTCGAGTCGGATCATTAAGCTCGAAAATTGCGGCGCTCCGCCCGTGGGCGTTGTCGAATTATGACGCTTCGAAGTTCGGGAAGCTCCGCGGGCACATACACTCGCCAGTCGTGGGAACGAACCTTCGTTAGGGTTCGCCACACCGCTTCTCAGGTCAGGGTCACATGATTGTGTTAACTGCAATTTGGGGCATACTCTCAGCCCCCGTATTAGTTTGCGTTTCGAATATAGTGCAATACATGTAATATATCAACAAATAAATAAGCTGCATGTTTTAATTAATGTTTAATTAAGATAATATTTCTCTGATATTCTTTTGAAAATGATAACAAAAAAACGCTAGAAGCATCTTTAAGGAGCATAATTATAGCTAAATGATTAGAATAGTAAGTGAATAAATTATATTCTAGTGCCAAATAAAATTATTTGAATTTCGCCAGTTTTCACCTAATTCTAAAATATATGCATGACATTTTATCTTCTTCTCTCTCCTTTCTCTTTCAAGTTCTTTTCTAATCTAAGTAAATTAGACAGACAAGATATCCAAAAATTTTTGAAACTGTTCTCTTCATATACGTGCGAAAGCTTCACTTACAGAGCGTTCGTTCCCTTTGATTTTCTTTCTCTCTCAAGACTTTAATTGTTATTCCGTGTAATTTCAAACGCGCGCTGGCTTCTCACCGATGAACATCCAAGGATTGAATAACGAAATGGCTCAGGCAATCGTATTACGGTTATATAAATTCCCTCGAACCGCGAGCATGACGAAGAAGCGAGCCCAGCTTTCTAGCGGGCTATCTGATCGCCGGAAGTGCGACGTAAAGGGAACGTATGGGAACGTAAGACTTTATACGCACGGTATACCGCTACGCGCGTTTCCGCCGTGAGGATTCGTCGCGATTTAATTTTTACCGTCGTCGCCGCGGAAAATCGCGGCACACGTACACAGCCTCTCCATTTCTGGCGCCTACGGATTCATTCATCGCGCGCGGCCCGGCTTATTATTCTCTCGTCGGGCTCTTTTCCGCGCGAGGTCACGAGCCACGTAATAGCCGCGAGGAGGAGCGCCTCTTTTAGAAATTGCCGGGAGAAATTCGCGGAGAAATTGCGAGGAGCTCGATGCGCCGACCTTTGCCGGGCGCTTTGAATCATATCGACGAAAGGAATCTCTTGGCGCGAATTACGGTCGATCACATCGTACGAGCGAGATATATTTTTGTGGAGAGAGTAGACGAATATGATTCCAGATTAGTGGCGATAATTCATGCAGACGTAATACGTAATAACGACGCAAATAGCGAGCGAAATATTCGGCGGATAATATTTTCATATCGACGACGATAATAGCAAACTATTGTATTTGAGAATCAATTTTATCGTTTATATGCTAATAATACCTTATGATTAGAATAACAAAATTTTGATGGGCAAAATATGTCTTTGCATTCTATTATTAAATAAAAATTAGGAAAATAACTAAAATAGAAAAACATTATAATAGAAAAACAAAATAAATCAATATTTTTGCCCAATCTGTTGAGATATGCTGAAGCTAAAGTCGTTGAAAAACCGTAATCAATACAGCATAATACGTTATGCATTATACAAAGTGCGTGAGAGATAATTTCACATTTCAAAATGGCAGTTGGTCTTGCAAGACAATGCAAGATTGACACAAAAAATTAAATTTATTATTCCATGAATGTCAAATTGACTTTTTACTTAACTTCAGCGAAATATTGGAATATTAATTCTTCCCGTTGCAATTCTTATCGCGCGTCGAGTTTTCTATTATAGACTTTCTCTTTTATATAGTCTTTCATAGATAAAAATTCAACCGTTAATTATCTAAACATTTTATATGTTTAGATAATTAACTAGAGAGTTAATACTACTTAGAGAGTTATAACTACTTAATGAAACATTTATAAACCTTACAACATTTATTTTCATAGAAAACATGCTGGATTTTAGTCATTAATTCGATGTAATAAAACCTTACAGAGTATCCTGTATAATTTTGTAAACTTTCCTGCTCCATGTAAGATATACGGCTCGAAACAAGATGTCAGTGTGAAACGATATGTCAAGATAATAACGCATTGAAGCGAAAAACATCGGAAAAGGAAAAGACTCGTGACGTAAAGAACGCAAGGGTGATCAAATATGAAAAATCTCTCATATATCCTTTAGCTTATCGTTAGATTTAAATCTTTCAAAGCTTGCTCTCCAATTTCCGTCTTATCTTTCACGTATTATACCATTCGGAGCATCCGACGTTTCGGAGCCATATCCGAGAAAAAAAAGATCGTGACTTCTAAACCTTGCGGTTTAATAAAATCCGGTTCGAATCCTTCGACAGGCCAAATATTTGAACAATTCCAATTTCCACACGCCGGATTACAGGACGCTCGCAAAACGTCACGCGGACGCGTCGCCGAATTCTTCGATCGTGTGTTTGTTGAAACGCCCGCGATTCTAATATTACAAATGCTCCGGATCGCGATCCGTCGCGGATTCGAAGACAGCTTCTCACCGGAGAGCTACTACATCTCGCGACGCATTACGCACACCCTCCGTCGTAGTGCGCACCCCTTCGAGCCCCCGTCAACCCTCTCTCGCCACGGAATCGTACCTTTTTCTCCATCGAACGTCATCTCCCATCGATTTCGGCGTGCTGCGTTGCTACCACCTGATGGCGAATTCACAATTTTTCTAACTGTTCACAAATGTAATTACGTACTCGCACTCGATCCTTACGCACTATCTCTAGTCGCGAGCGAGCGGAAGCAGAAATATAAACAGGCCGAGCTACCACCGAACGCGACGGTAGCTCAACGGAGACTGAGCACTGCTGCCGGCTACCGAGAGAAGAATAGTGGGAGGTCGGCAGGGCCGTAGGGAAAGGGTGCCTCGACTCGGATGTGTACGTGTGATGCACCCCGAAGGGGTATCGATATCGAGGGAATGTCCTACCTGCGAATTACCGGATTTTTATAGAACGCGCGGGAGGACTAAACGCTCTCTCCAATGGGAGTCACGTGCACCGAATGGGGTAGAATTCCACGGGAAGTCCGCATCATTTGTGTTTTCCTGTATAGACGGCGTTTGGGAAATTTCCGGCATAAGGATAGAACAGAATATTTATTTTCAGGGTATTAGTCCACTCGGAAAATTGCAAGATAAAGAAAAATGCGAATATTACGGAGTAAAATATTTAACGAAATTCAAATTAAGTCAAAGAATAATTACGAAAATTAAGATTGCACTTTTCCCAATGCACATTTTTAGATTAGCTCGATAACGTTTTTGACAATTTTTCATTAAAGTCAAATGAAGCTTTTGCAATTAATGTCCTAATGGAATTTTCTCTTATTAGTCCTTATGTTTCGTTGCTTATTAACGCAGCTTTGCATATGCAAAGCGACTTTTCGTGTATTTTCCTTTCTGACGTTTGAAGTAAAACACGCGGCTTTGCACATCTATAAAAGTCTTCTCTAACCTTTCTTTCTTATCTGTAAAGGGTTCAAATTACTAAAGAAGAATTTTCTAAATATTTTTTGAAGATTTGAAATAATATCTCTAAATCTGAATCAGTGAATAGTAACTGTGAATCAGTGAATAGTCACTGATATTAGTGTAAAGTATGCCACTGATTCATGAAAAGTGGTATACTTTACACTAATATCAGTGACTATTCGCTGATTCAGATTTAGAGAACCTAAAATATCTTTTTGGATAATTTATTTCGAGCCTCAAAACAAATATTATAGATTTCGATGATTAAAATCGACAACTGCAGGAAACCTGTGCACGTTAATAAATAGTTATTCATACGCCACCCGAAACCTACACCCCTTTTATACGACGTTTCTCAATTGCAACGATACATGCAACAAATCCTGCATCGCCCACGCAATTTCACGCGGTCACGTCATCGTCGTTTGTCCGTCCGTCCGTTCGGACGACGCGTGTGCGTAATCGCCGTCGGGTCCGAAAAGGAGAAAAAAAGCTGCACCATAAAATCCGCACGCCCTTGTTCCTGCGCGCGATGTCGCTCATTCGGTTGAAGGGATCACTCGGCGAGTCTCCCCTCGCGTATCGCCCTTCTTCGGAGGGTGCAGGCGTTTCTGCGCTCACTCCCGTCCTGCACCCGATTAGCATACGGCCGGCCGGCTTGCGTTGGCGATGTCTCGATGAAGCAGAAAATCGAGGCTCCAAGTGAACGGGCCACGTACAGAGCGAGCTCGCTCACGTGGCTTAAAAAACATTGCGCAAAAGAGCAAATGACGATGGCACGAGAGATCTCGTATTTATAAATAGCAAGGATTATTTCGACGACCGTTGCGTTTTGGATTATAATTATGTTAAAAGTTCACATTTATACAATTATACACGCCTATTATTTTATTTATTACTCTTATTCCTGTTCCACTTTAGAACTGTGTTGTTCTTATTATTGTGCAACTCCGCGATGTTAAATTCAGACTCTTAATTAAATTCTTCATTAAACGTGCCATTTATTGAGCTCTCCTACATCTCGATTTTAGATTATTGATCTAATTATCAGATCTGAGTGTGCATTTCCATCGCGCGAGGGTACATTATGATCAAAACGCAGTGCCTCTGGAATTCCTGTGTCTAGCGCATTAATTAGATTCATTGTTATGCTACGGTAATTCACGTATTCATTCGACCGTTCAATATGCGGTAATATATAATATTACCGTATAACTTGATGTTTTTGGAGCATTACAAAAAGGGAATATATATCTGGATTTCCTTTTCCAATTCTCGCTTTTTTTTTTACATAAAAATCTCTAATGTATTAGATCTGTAGCTATTGGTATTAACTATGATTTATGAGTTACACACACAATATATGTATATACAATTCCAATTCCACTGCAATACATCTTCATAATTAAATATTTAACCGCGGAGTAATAAATTAATACGACAATAATTGACACTTTGACGTGACAAGAGAAATCACGGCAGATATGAATATATCTTTTGCCCTTCGCCTATCCCGTAGAAAATAGAGATAAAGCGCATCTACCTTGGCAGTTCGTGCGCCAGCTATGCCACTCCTGAAATTGATCGTGATTGATCGGCCATTAATTTTTTATCTAATAACGAAGAGTGGCGCGACCGATAATGGACTCGGGCTAGTTAAAGCGCGCGGCGCTTATCGAAGTTTCGCTAAAGCGATTACGCTCTCGCCAGAAATTCGATGTAATGTTATCGAGTTTCGTTAAAATTCACTTATACGGAAAAATGATTAAGCTTTTATGCGCGAGTCTGTATCTAAATTTGTCTTGTCTGAAAATTACATTTTGGCTCGGTGTTATTTACTACCTAAAATTGAGTTAAACGAGAGTCAACAAAAGTTTTAATGGCATCTACTGTTAATACGAAATTCCATTAAAGACGTTATTCGATAAATCATTTGTGTTTCTAATTATTTAAACATTG
>NW_020213032.1:0-4127 GCF_003070985.1 Temnothorax curvispinosus
CTGTAATGTAGTTGAAATGTTTCTTGGTGTTTCTTGCTTACTGGGTAATAACCTATTAAAATTATAAAATTATAAATTATGACACATTTGATATTTAATTTAACCTATTTAACAATGTTTGTTGAGTATCGATTCTTATTGCCTAATTGTTTACCTCACAGCCTATCTCACAACCTATAATTGACTTTCTATATCTATCTTCTTTTTCTTTCGCATTTCTTTCCCTAACAACTTTTAGCAGTACATCCGCTTTGGTGGTGTCCAATTTATCGTTCCAAAGTTTTTCCAACCTTTCCATTCTATCCTCTCCTAATACTGTAAACCATTCCTTTGTCTTAATACAATCCTTTACGTAGTGGTTCATGTTATCCTTACCTTCATTACAAAAAATACACATTTGCTTCTCTTTTTCTATCCAATGTCCGTTACCTGATTCTAAGTTACCGCATCTTAAATTTAACAGCGCTCTGATACTATCCTCGAGATCCTGCCTGTCTAAATTATTCATCCTTAAATAGCTGGGATCTTTCAAATCTTTACTCAGCTCCTTATATTTTAGGTTCTTCAATTCCTCCTCTTCTTTGATTCTTTTCTCCTTCCTCTTCTGTTCAAATAACGTTTTTATATTACTTCTTTCTTCCAAATACCTTCCTCTTTCTACCTTTCCTTTTCTCCATTTCATGTACATCCTCTTCATTTCTTTTTTCTTTCTAGTGCAGTTTCTGTCCCACTAGTCCTTAAAACTAATCTTCCTCTTTTTAATTGTTATTTCCTTCCTTATCAATAAATATCATCCCTTGGTTTCAACCTATTCTACTAAATTCCTACCTCCATTACCTATTAAATGTAACTTTACTTTTCCTTTCCCACCCTCCTTTCTCTTCCTCCCCGCCACCTAATTCTCCTGTTCTAATGTTAAAATCTTCTCCTATAATCACGGGTTCCCTATCTAATTTTTCTATCCAGTTATCTAACGTCTCCTCCATCTTGTTCCAACCCTCCCTATTATATACTGATATGATATTTGTTATTCCACCTTCCTTAATTATTTTGTTTACAGGTTTAGTAATAAAAACATTAATTTTTTTCGTGTAACATTTCCATTAAATGTAGGTTAATAAATAATAAATATATAGTAAAAATAATTGATGATTACAATAACTTTCAATGAATATCATTTCCAAGTTATATTATATATTAGAATTATTTTTTTTACATCCGTTGCAGATCGTTTTGGAGTATCAAAAGATACCATATGGAGGTGTGTCTTTAACGTGGCATCGGTATTAGAGCAACACGTTTTAAATTACATAAAATGGCCAGAGGTTTATGAAATATTATATACAGAACAGGAATTTGCTGCTATGAACGGTTTCCCAGGTGTAGTGGGTGTCATTGATGGATGCCATATTCCGATTAGTGCCCCTATTGAATATTCAGACAGTTATATAAATAGAAAAGGATTTCATTCTATAATATTGCAAGGAATTTATGATCATAGAATGAAATTTATCGATATTTTTGCGGGAATTTGTGGCAGTGTTCATGATGCCCGAGTTTGGCGATTAAGTGATATAAAACGTGCGATAGACTATGATGTAGAAAGATATTTTCTACAGCATGGTCAGTTGCTAGCTGATTTTGCATATCCGCTCTCATATAACATGCTCACCCCATATCGTGACAATAGTCACTTAAATCACATACAACGCAATTATAATACTAAGTTATCAAAAACTCGTGTCATAATTGAAAGAGCGTTTGAAATGTTAAAAGGGCGATTCCCCGAAAATTGAAATATGTATATATGTACAACACAGAAATGATACCATTACTGGTACTTGCGTGTTGTGCCTTGCATAATATTTGTATTGAGAATGAGGATGAACCATTTGATATTGTCGAGAATAATGAATACAATAATAATAATAATGTATTCATAGAAACCGAGGAAAAAAGAAAAATTATTGCGCAATTACTTTAATTATATTTAATACATTTTGTGACACACATAAAATTTTTTTTGTATAAATCAATATAATATAAATCAAATAAGTACTTATTGTAAATAAATAAAAATTTCTTTTTAATTTTACATTTAAAATTGACACATCAGTCTTTTCCTCTCTATCAATCTACCTATCTCTAAGATATTAAAAATAGAAAAAAAATGTATTACATGTGTAAAATGTTTAACAAAAATAAATATTAAGCTTAATAATATCACATGTCTTAAGTTTTTTATATATCAGAATATTTTTCTTTATCTTATTTTGAGTCCTACAATAGAGGAGATCACAAATGACTGCACTCGCGTATAGATCGTCCAGAGAAACAAAATGATTGAGTATAGTCTGACGACAATCTGCGAGCTAAAAAAAAAAAGAAAATAAGGATAGTAAAGGCCGGTTTTCACACGCAATGATTAGTGGCGCCAACTGACTGGCATTCATTGGCGCCAGAACCGACTAGCAAACTTACAAGTATTTACACAGTGATTGGCGTATACTATGGAAAATATTTAACATTTATTAAACACACAGTAAATGACAACAACCATATAACCTCAAATTTTGAGGTTATATGCTTTGGCCAATAACCACCAGTAAACGCCACATTACTAGCGCCAGTTTGCATCAAGTGTTTACACTTGCATTTTTACTGGCATTAGTCGACTGGCGCGGCCTGGCGCCACCAATCATTGCGTGTGAAAACCGGCCTTAATAGTACCGTTTGGAGAAGTACATTATTGAGTCGTCTATCGCGAGTATAAAGGAAATACTGGCCTAAGAATATTAGAATGCGCTACGCAACCTCCTCAGAAACGCTTGTATAATCTTACAGGCTAAATTATATCGTAACTTGCTGATCGTTGATTGCATGATCGTGATTTTCGAAGTCGCGAATTACCGTCCCGCATCGATATCAACGAGTAACGCTAAATTATACGAAACGCATCAGACTGGACGCAATTCTCTCTTTCATTAATCAGATCATAGCTTAATCTCCAATTTTTCTTCCTTTGAGATGTAATTTTTCTCACGACGGATGAGAAAAGCATTCATTAATACTTAAAACTCTTATTCGAATAACGGCATGAATTTATTGTTTTTAAAACAGTCCTTTGTCTTCTTCCTTGGAAAGAAACAATGAAGATGAGTGCATGGAATGTATATCCCTTTTTTTTATTACCAACAATATTTGCGGTGTCCTCCAACGGCGCCGTACGCTTTTCTTACGAATTATCTTGTAACTCGAGAAGCAATTTTAGGCTGAAGCGAAGTGGGACTAATATCTCGTGTATTGTGTGGCTTAACTACGACTATTAACGTATCACAAAAGAAATATCACGTTTCTCGCAGATCTCTCCGACTTTCGTTAGCCAGCCCAAAATCACTTTTGTATTCACGTGACTTGAGACGTGTGCACTACGAAGAACGACTCTGTCTCCCTTACTCTTTTCCTTTTTCCTGCTTCGTGCTAAAGCACGTCTCTCACTAATTGTAAGATACCCCTGAATTTTATTATACTTTCACCCTGTTATCTCATCGCACTTCTAAAAACTATCTTTTCGTAATACGCGTGTTATTAATCTCTTCTCATTTATCCAAACATGGTCATTTCTCCACATATTAAAACGCTCATCAGCGACGTTTTACGCTTAATGGAAGCGCACGCGATGCAGTTACTATCAATCTTCTTGGTAAGATTGCTATATGCATCGCGAATGCTCTAAACAGTTCTACGTTCACGTGAGCGATAATCGTTGAGATAGTAGCAAATCGTACAATTACATCTTGATTTATGCGCAATGTCCTTTGTTTCTTCCTATTCCCTCCCCCTTCCTTATTAATGTTACCGATACTATGGACGATAAGACATTTAGGTGAACACGAATCATAAATAATATATGCGTGCGTGTATTATGTACACATGGAAAATATTCGACGAGATTCTTAAAGATCCTTAATACTGTGCACAGAAAATATCGTTAAAAAATCATTGATAATTATAATTTACGCAATAACCATGGAAAGAGTTGATTGGTTTTAAACTGTCTCTTCTCGTGAGTGAAACTAAATTATAGCACAATCACTAGCATTTTCTTTAATAACGACGAACGAAAC
>NW_020213033.1:0-19886 GCF_003070985.1 Temnothorax curvispinosus
TTTATAGGAAAACGAAGAAAGTGAATAACGTTAAACTTTGCATGTTCTCTCTCTTCACCTTATTTTAACAATCTATTTTTATTTTTTAAGTAACAAAAATGTTCTTCTTTTCTATTATATCCTGGTCACCATAAATAACAGACGGTGTAAATAATTCTAGCTGTTCTAGGTATCTGAAACGCAAAAAGCTAAAATTTTCTTATTCAGAAGAAGTATATGTGGCTATAGTCTGAACTAGAACTAAACCAATATTTCCATTCTAGGTTCTAGGCGGCTTTTTTATCAAAAATATTATTAATCAATATTAAATAAACCATTTACAATCTGAGCTTAGATTTTATAGTAGCCTAATAATATTTTTTATATACTATATTTACATATTTTTCCAACTTTAATCAACTATAATACGCGATTAATAAAATCCCCTCACACCCCTCTAATTAAATCGATTTAAATAATAGTAAAGAATTTATTACTCCAACAGGAGCTGTGCTGTAAGTCTGACAAGTTAGTCAGCGCGCAATTTATTAAGATTGAAAAAAATATACGTGTAATTATACATAAAAAATATTATTAGGCTATTAAGATCCAAGCTCGGATCGTACACGGCTTATTTAATATTGATTGATTGTATAACGGTCATAAAACGGTCTTATTTCACTTATATTATTACAAATCAGAATAATAAATTTATTTCGCCAGTGAATAGAATAACAGTTAAAGCAGCTTAAATCGACAGTAACTGGCAATATATAACGTCTTTACCGATATGAACATTGAAAAAACCGTGAGCCAACTCGCTTTGTCGGATTCACACAGCACTTTTTCGGATCAATCATCGAGACATTATTAATTTCGACCAACGCTTTTGGTCAGAAGATGTAATTTCTAAATTAAGAGTTTTAAATTTTATTAAAAATATTATTAAAAATATTATAACTTTTTTCAAAATTTTGTTAATAGAATGAGAATGTGAGCAATACCTTAACGAATTAATAATGCAAGGACATACAGACGTTATTACAACCATTCGAGAAAACTGTTCAACATTTTATGTGTTGCTGCAGAAGAAATTCGTAATGTCGGCGGACAAATTATACGCTAGTGGCTAGTGCTGCTAGAAAAGATCGTAGTATTTTAAGGATACATGCTGTAGATGATATTGCTTGTCCCTCCCTTGCAGTTTGAAAATGTTTGATTATTAAAAACATTTGATTATTAAAATCTTACATTCAAAATAACGCTTATAGCAGATAAACAAAAATCTTGTTTGTATTTGACATCACACTTGTAAAAATTAAGCGTGTAAAAAATCTGCAAAAGAAATGTAAACGTGCAAAAAAACTATTGTCAATAACATCACACATATACACACACAGAAGAAAATGTAAATAATTGATTTTTTTATTATTACAATAATTTGAATATTGAAATTATTTTGTACCATATGCTTCCTCATACTTATATGTATGTGATTAATAATAAAATATGTTAATGACAAATAATAAATTACAAGAGCGTATTCTGGTTTGAAAGATCTTAAGGACGTTCTCTGGAAAATCGATTTTCTCTAGATTTTCTTGAAACTGTGAATATACATTAATTTATAGGTATGCTTTATGTGTAGTATAAATTTTAGTACCTTTTGCGGTATTAAAAATCAAGATATTGAGCTTCAAAGTTTTAACTTTTAACACGGAATTCCTGTTCCGAGGTATTGTAAAACAGACATTTTAATAAATTGTGAAAAAAGTTTTTTCTAAATGTTTTTGAAAGACTAGTATATGATGCTTTATATAAAAATAGAAATTAATAATATGCGATAAGTTTCAATACCCTTGCGGTACTCGTTTTCGAGAAATACTTGTGTAAAGTACGCGATTTGAAGTTAACTTCTTATTTTTCAGTTGTTATATGCAATATTTAGTAAATTAACTTTAGTAAAATAAATTTTTTTTTTTAAGCATGAATACAAGTTGAGTATGACTTTAATAAAATACTCAAAATAAAATTTTGAAAAAAGTTATAATATTTTAAATAAAAAAGTCGCTCAGAATGGAAATATTGATTTAGTTCTAGTTCAGACGATAGCCACACTTCTCTTGCAGAATAAGAAACTTTTAGCTTTTTGCGTTTCAGATACCTAAAACAGCTAAAATTATTTACATCGTCTGTCATTTATAGTGACCAGGATATAACAAAAAAGAGCATTTTTGTTACTTAAAAAATAAAAATAAATTTTTAAAATAAAGTGAAGAAAACATGCAAAGTTTAACGTTATTCACTTTCTTCGTTTCCCTATAAAACATTCCTGAAAAATATATATTTTAATGATCTTTTAAATTAAAATATCGTCGTTAATAATTCTTTATACATTCTCTTCCTAACGTGTGTGTGAAGCTATCGTCTCATTTTGCAGAAACTCACAAATTATTGAGAGTTCTGGCTTCTTTCAAAAAACGCGTCAGTACAAACTGAGACGCTATGTTTACGCAGCGTCTCATTTTGTCCTACACAAGTTCCACCACTGTATCTCATCAGATTTTGCAAGATCTATAGTTCTATAACAGTTTTATAAAGAGTTCCGCCATATAAAAGCAAAAAAACTTAATTATAAGGTACTAAAAAAAAATTACAATGCAACGAGTATACCGGTTGAGACGCCAGTTGAAATCTCGGAGTTCCGGTTTATGTAAAATATTTTTCGAGTAGTTTTGAGCATATTAAAACATTTTCTAAAGAGTTTCGAGCGTTAGAATCTTTGTGTTATATTTAAAAAAATTAATATTAACCGAAAAGTAATCATGACAGAAGAAGATTAAACGCTGTGCGAAATCTCGGAGTTTTGGCTTATATAAAATATTTTTCGTATAGTTCTGAGCATACTCAAGCATTTTCTAAAGAGCTCCCGTAGCCACTAGCTACGTTGTATATATATGTTTATTAACTTTAGCAAACACTACCTACGTTGTATAATTTTTAAATAAATTAATACCGCTCGAAAATCAGGAATTTATCAAAAATAAGGTGAGACGCTGGCCGTATTTCGGCAGTTCTGTGAGTTCTGCTATAATTCTCGTGTAATTCTGAACGTGTTCTAACGTTGTCCCATTTTATTCTGGCAATAAGCATTATTTATTCTGTTGTGAATACAGTATAACAACCGCGGGACGGGATTCGAAGGAATTCTCGACACTAAGAATACGTATGTCTTTATTGTGTTGACTCTCTCGCGTCAAGGTTCGCACGTACAGTGAGTAGGGCGACGCTTGTCGCAAGCCGGCGATATCGCGGAACGCGCGAAAAACGTGAGGTGAGGGAAACTGGACTTTGCTCCCTCGCGCCCGACTACCGAAATTTAGCTCCACGCACACTCACACGCATACGCTCATCCATGGCATTGCACGGGAAGCAAATAATTCTCAACATATTCATTTTTTAAATAATTTTTATTGCTCGAGAAAGACCATATTCTCGATAAATTCCTGACTTTCGTGCGTTATTAAATTTATTTAAAAATTATACAACATTGCCAATGCCCGGAACTCTTTAGAAATTGTTTTAGTATGCTTAGAACTGTACGAAAAATATTTTATATAAGCCAGAACTCCGAGATTTTCTACAGCGTCTCACCCACATACCCGTAAATGCGTCTTTCTTGGGCGATAAAAATTATTTAAAATATGAATAAATAATGCTTATCGTCAGAACTCTTTAGAAATAAACGTTAGAACACGTTCAGAACTATACGAGAATTATAATAGAACTCACTGTTACCCATGTGTATTGTTTATTTAAGAAAGTGTTTTTATTTTTATCCAATTATCCTTCTGTTGTTGCTCGTAATTTGGCCGCTTGAACATGCATAGGTAAAATAAATTTAATAAGAGTGCAAGAAACATTATAAACTACCATTTTCTTCTCAATATAGTTAATAATATAATTATTGGTATGCATTTAAATATTAAATTTAAAACTTATTATGCAAAGTAAAGGTTTTTAACGTAAGACTTTTTTAGATAGAAAAGCATAGAACGGTGATTTCTATACATTACATTTACGAATTTTAGTTTTTATGTTTATAAATATTTGTTTTATTAATTATATTTGCAATCTTTATATATTTATAAATTTTAAATATATATACACATATATACATATATATATATATATATTTATTTAATTATAAATATAAAAATTAAAATTTGTATACAAGCAAATGTAACGTATATAGCGGTAAGCGTATCGTCGATTTGTCAACTCGAGACTCGGCACTCGGCGAGACACGAGACGCGATACCCGAAATGCGTGGCATCGTGGTATAGCCGGCAAGCCGGTCCGTGCAAAGCGGCAACGTCATGCACAGCTCAAGAGAGACAGCAGATCGTATGTCTGCCCTTCTCTCCCCGCTCAAAGCTTGCCGAGGGCCTAGCGTACACGGACAGAGGAAAGGCTTGCGCGACCAGCATATCCCCTCCATCTGAGTAGTTTGGACACGAACCATAGCTTGGATACGAACCCATGTATCGTTACCCGAGTCCTCTCTGATCGTTACCGAGCGTAACGCCGTAGTTGACGTCCACTTTCTCAGAGGGCAGATTAGGACAGACGTCCCCCGAAGCCGGATGGCCGCTCTCAGGTTTCTCTCTGTTCGGATACATTGTTAATTAACGGAAGTGCATATCGAGTATATAACAACCACGGGCATTGGGTCACGCGGATACGGAATATTGTGCGGACATTATTAATCATTGTATTTAACCACCGAATACTCGTTTGTTAATTCAGCGCACGAACATTGATACAGTGATGATCACGGCCGAGTGCGTGATCATAGTTTAACAATCACGGGGCACAAAGTCCTCCGATCGGAATAATTATCTGGAATAAAAGCATCGTATCGACTAAATAAATAAGCCGAGATACGCAATTCGAATAATTGTGCAACTTTATTAAAATAAAGCGACACTCACACCGAGACGAGAAACTCGCGTTGTGAGACACCTTTATGATATTGTGAAACGGCCTGTAATGTTGAAATGATGATCTGGAATTAAAGATTAATTAATTCTGAAACAAATTCTTCTGATTAATTATAAAAAATTATCGATACTTACCTTCTACTCACCTTGTCCTTCGGCGATGATCTAACGTTGGCCAGCGGCAATCCGGTATGCGATGTAAAGCGAGGATCCGGGGAAGCAGAGCAGCAACAGCAGCGATCCATCCGAGGCGGGAACCTGAAAGAAAAGAAGCGAATTAGTACATAATTAAAACATAATTGTCGGGACTTACCCTTATCTGGTATGCGAGGTAAAGCGAGGATCCAGAGACGGGCAACGGCAACGGCGATCCATTCCGGGCGTCGATCTGCAACAAAACATAAAATAATTATCATATAATTATTTTATAATTACTTACCTCTATCTGGTATGCGATGTAAAGCGAGGATCCAGGGATGAGAAGCAGCAACGGTGATCCAACAGGGACATCAGTCTGAAATAAAATTTAAATAATTAGGATATAATTATTTTATCCTTACTTACCTCTATCTGGTATGCGATGTAAAGCGAGGATCCAGGGATGAGAAGCAGCAACAGTGATCCATCAGAGACATCCTTCTGAAACAAAGAAATCCTATTAGCGTCTTGCGAATAATCGTGGCGTTGATGCGAACTTACCTTCTCGGTAGTCTAAGGTTAAACCGAGTGGCGACCGTTCGATAGGAATATTATCCGCCGGAATCGGGCTCAACTCGTGCCGTTCGGTCACAACCGAAGGTCGTCTGCTCCGAAAAGAACGTCATCGACGTAGGTCGATACTTTGATTATTGAAACCGCGTCGGGAAAATATTTACATTCGTCACGAGCTAATTGAAGAAGGCAGCGCTGCGCGAAAAATGGCGAGCAAGTCACGGTGAGCAAGCAATACAGTCGAATCAACAGACTTGCGGGAGGTCGCCAAATAATTCGTTGGAAATCCGCGTCATCACGATGTATGCGTATTTGACGGAACATCTTTGCGATGTCCGCCATGTATACGAAACGGGATAGTCGCCAACGTAAAATTATTGCAGCGATGTCTTGTAGCTTTGGTCCCGCCATTAAGAAATCGTTGAGAGTGGTTTTATCGTCCAATTTGCTTGACGCGTTAAGGTGCGTGTCCACCTGCGAGTAAAACTCTCGAGAGTAGCTCTCGAGATTGATTTTGACACTGTCCATTTGAGAGTAATTTTTCTGACATTGTACTCTCGCGAGCATCTCGTGAGAAGCCAGAGAGTATTTTTTCGGAGAGTTCTCTCAAAACCGTGTCCACTTACGTACTTTTTTAGTCGATCTCTGAGAGTGGTGACATCGAAATGTCTCGTAAACGAAAAAACTTGCGGCTACTATAGTGACTAGCATTTTTTTTAAAAAAAGGGCGTTAAATAACAACAAAAAGACCTTTTGGGTCAAGCAATGGATTGATCGCAGGTGCCGGATCTGCTCTAATTATAGAGAGTTTAAGATTGAAGACTCCCAACAATTAAAAGTTTCTGCAGACTTACAAATTATGAAGTGGAATACATAGTGCGATATTATTATTTAGTTTTCAGTTTGCGAAATACCTTGATGTTAGATTTTTATATGTAAATATTTTATATTTTAATTTTCTTTTTTTTAAATGTAGGTACTTAATTCGCGATAAAAATATATTTACTTTCAGCACTGTAAACTACAGTGTAACTATTATAAAACGTGCAAACTATGTAAAACTAAAGTGTAACTAATTATTGACCAAGTAATTAGAGAATGTATTAAAAATATTCTTATCTAATTCTTTAAATTATGAATTTTTTTGCATTTTATTCGCAGAACATAAAAATTTAAAAATTTTTTTATTTTTGTCACAGTTATAAAGTATCGTATTCTACAATAGTACATGATTTCCGCATTATTCAATAAGTTCCTTTGTGTCATCAAAAGAACAAATTTTTGCCATCTCGGTTTTTACTCTCAACATGTAGCTCTCAAAATACGAACAGCGTTCGAGCTTGGCGAGCTGATCTTCGAGAGTAAAATAACGTCGTGTCGATTTGCGAGTAGGTCTTGAAAAGTTTGCTCGCCGAGAGTTGCGATTCATTCTCCGTTAGGTACTCTCCAGGAATATGTCCATTTGCGAGAATCAATCTCGAGAGCTATTCTCGAGAGTTTTACTCGCAGGTGGACACGCACCATTAAACACGACGCGTAACTTAGTAGTCGTACTCGATTCGCGCAAAACGAAATGATGCGGAATGTACACCGGGGGTATTGAGAAGGCTCGTCGTCGCGTACCTCTTCCATGTGTCCCATGGATTCGTATTCCTTGAGGAAATCGTGACACTGAGCGGCAATCTCGGGTTTCTGCGAGAGTCGGCGCTCCATTTTGGAGTATAAGAAAGAAGTCTTTCGAAAAGTGTCGCCTATGTGAGGGGGGCCGTTCTTGAAAGGCAAACAAACAATGTAACGTCCTTATTTTACACGAGAAAGCGTACTAGCGAAATGTTTTTCGCAAAGTTCTTCCTCTTCGGTGAGAGGATTTTGAGAGGGAATACTTTCGTCCTCCCAAAAACTTTGGATCAATGAATTCGTATCCTCGCAGGATACGCAATTCAAAACGGAAGCGGACTCTCCGGCTGGGCGCGCGGTGCCGGCAGGACCGGAGACGATCCATCCGAAAACAGTAAGCTGGCCCGTCGCACAGTGGGGCGAACGCCTCATTTTTCGGTCATTTGCTTATAACTTCTACATTTTTCAATGAAATGACTTGAAACTTGACATAAATAATGTACGATTATTATACATTTAGTGTATAAAATCAAAATTATTTAATTAACAATTTTTCATAAAGCGCATAGATAATTTTTTATTTTAATTTTTTAAATACTTTTTGGTTTTTTTTAAATCGGTTTTATTTTAAAAAAAATTTTTATTTTATACTTTTTTAGTGCTTCATTAAATTAATATGAATAATTATTATTGTATATTTCCTTACTGCTCTGTACCTTGATGTTCTAGCGCGATATTTTATGTACTAAAATCTTCCTGGAGAATTGCTCTATAGGACAGTGAAAACCGCATTTAAATCCGTCCAGTAGTTTTGAAGAAAATCGTAGACATACATACATACATACACGCCGAATATAGAACCTCCATTTTTTGAAGTCGTATTTAATGCAATCCCTATCAATCAAATCTGTTCCATTTTCAATTTCTCCACAGAATTGTCTAATCTTTTTGACATGTTCGGGATGTCTCTGGATAAAATTATATATAAATAGCGCGTCATCGGATTTTAACTTTTTCCGAACAATAAAATCAGTCATTTCCGGATTATTCCGTACTTCCTCAGTTCTCTTTCTTTTATGTCGTTCGGAACATTCTACGAAACTCTTTGATCTATTAAGAGGCATACGCGTACGTGAAGAAGTAGGAATTAAATTCAGTACTTCGTTCGGAAAAGAAAATTCACAATTTGACCAACTTTCATGCTTTGTAATAAATGTGTAGTAACTGTACGAGCTAGCTACCCATTTTGACTTCAAATTCTTCGTGAAAATCATGATTTTTCTTTTTAATGCTTCCAACGCGACTTTGGGTAATTCAGTATTAATACATGATGTTATGTGGCTTATTAAAGCCTGATAATTTGATAAATCCAGATTATTTGCACGCATACAATTAAAAAGTGACGATTTGTTCGAAAATTTTCCATTTTATGAGCGTGTTAAAGTATAATCTTCTATATATTTTATATATTCTATATATTTTCCACTGTATCCTGAAAAGGACGCAAAGTGAATTGTGTAAAGCAAAACTTTCAAAATCAGTCTTTAATCGACTACTGATCGAGAAAGACTGACGAAAAGTTCTTATCTCCGCTGTTTTTATTTCCTCCCCCTCCCCTCTCCTCCCCTCCCCCTCGAGGAAAACAATATTTTTAATAATATTTTTAACAAAACTTTCGCATTGTCAACAGCAAACGGCTCTTAATTAACCCGCATTCCCTACGATTGGATTTCCAATAGAGCCTCGACTCATCGCTATTATATTAATTGACATAATTAATTGTTATAAAATATGGATTAATCATTACATAATTAATCATTACAAAATAGCAATATTTAAACAAATTATATATCCCCCTTCGTCTTTCTTTTATGAGAAAATAGACATCCATATTCACTTGACATAATCGAACGGCGTCCGCTGAGCTATTCGTGGACGACGTTCGACCATGTCGAGTGAACTTCGACGTCAATTTTCTTATAAAAGCCGGACATATACGGATAAACAATCTTATATGTCCAAAAACTAGACACTTTGCCCTATCAAATGGCGCAGAGCAAATCTTAATCCATTCTAATCCACAAACTTTCTTCCTGTTTGAATATTGAAGTAAGAATTTTTTAATAGTCGAATATGTCGTGTATATTTATTAATATATAATAGTGCTCGAATGACATAAAACTAAAATAAATATGTTTTTTGAACCCTAATAAATAAGTTCTGATAGGCATTTAACTCATATTCGCAGTTATGCTTTCGGCAGAGTCTTTAGAAAGTAACCTATCGAATTACTAGAATTTCAGTATTCACGAAAATGTCATACTTTATCAGATTATTTTGAGGAAAGAACAAAGGATAAAATCAATTATAAGTACATTTATTTATAGTTTAGGATATATATTAACATAAAATCTCGTCAAAATTTGAATTATATGTTTTTCATTTTTTCGTCCAATATCCGGTTTTTGATAGATTCGCCCCACTGTGCGTCGGGGTGCCGACCGGGCTTTGACGGAGGCCGTCGAGCAGCAGAGAACCGTATAAATCCGCGCCGATTAGTACATGAATCGGGCGATTACAAGAGAAATCGGGATCTGCTATCGGTAAATCGCGTAGATGCGGCCACATTGCGGCTGGCTTTGTTTGAGAGGCTGTGTACGAAGTAATTCGTTGGTATACGTAGCCCAAACATGGGAATATCGGTCCTTGTTTGTCGCATGGCGCGAGCGTGAGATTGACTTCAGATCGCGCGACTCCATTAAATTTCTCTCCGAAGCAATGTATTTTTAACGCGGCACGATGACGCCTGGTTCGCATAGTCTGACAAAGAGATTCGGATATGAAACTGTATGTCGAGCCCTGATCTAGTAGCGCAAGTACTTTGAATGTGCGGCCCTTGATAGTATTTAGATTAACATACGCAGTGGCGAAAAGTACATGAGGCAATTGCCTTACATCTCGAATAGCATGCACGGTTTGAACGGACGCGGAGGGCGCGGCCGGAGGCTCGGGAGCAGCGGCGACAGACACAGCTGACGGCGCGGAGGACGGCGAATTAATCGCGGCTGTACCCTTGCTGTGAAGCAGCGAATGGTGGGCTTGACGGCATCGATTGCAACGTCCTTTACTCGGACAATTCTTTAAATAATGCTCGGTCTTCAAGCAATTGAAGCAACATTTATGATGTCGCGCTACGAGTCGACGCTGCTCAATCGGCAAACTTAGAAATTTATCACACTTTGTCAGACTATGATTTCCGGAACAACGGACGCACTTGACGGGCGACACATTATTAATCGACGTACGAGATTTGTTTCCGCGCGTATTGCTCGACGCGGAGTCGAATTGCGAAGGATAATCCGTGAGGCCGCGTATGCGAAGAGTTATGAAGTCATGAATCTCCTTGTACGTGGGGTATGCATCCGTATCGCCTCGTTTCAAATGCCATTCATTGCGCGTTCGCGGACTAAACTTTTGCGATATAATGTAAACTAGAAGGTTGTCCCACGCATCGACAGGACGCTCGAGATTCGTTAAAGCGGCGAGAGCCGCAGACACGCTATCGCGAAGTTTTTTCAATTCGATAACATTCTCGGTTTTCATTTTCGGTAAGTCGGCAAAAGAATGGATGTTCGCGTGAATAATCGCGTTACGGTTGTCGTACTCGTCGAGAAGAAGTTGCCACGCTGCCTCGTAGTTCGCGTCAGAAATATGAATATTATTAATTAACACGGCAGCCTTGCCGGAGAGGCTCGCCTTTAAATAATGTAACTTTTGAGTCTTCGTCAGGGACTCGTTTTTGTCGACGAGTGATTCAAAAATTCCCCGAAAATTTTCCCACTCCGGGAAAGCATCCGAAAAGTTTGGAAGCGAAAGGAAAAAGCTAGAAACTCGTCGGTTTTTTCACGATATTTCTGATCAAAGGGGAGAATGATCGTAAATCAAATTGCGAATATCGTGTGTATTATCAAATATTATATTTCTCTAACACAATTATTGTATCAAATATTGGCTTATTAAACTCAATTAAAGCTTAAAATAAATCATGTGACGCCCCAGATGTACCGCCCCAGTCAAACTCCCCGCCTGGCAGTGTCCTCGAATCGGATCACGCGGGAGTATTAACGGCAATCGGCCGCGAGGCCTCACGCCACTCTGACACGCTTGGCTCTAGAACACCGTGACCGCCGGGACACGAAGCCCTCGGGGCACGCGCTCCGCCTAACCGAGTAAGTAAGGAAACGATGAAAGTAGTGGTATTTCACCGGCGATGTTGCCATCTCCCACTTATGCTACACCTCTCATGTCTCCTTACAGTGCCAGACTAGAGTCAAGCTCAACAGGGTCTTCTTTCCCCGCTAATTTTTCCAAGCCCGTTCCCTTGGCAGTGGTTTCGCTAGATAGTAGATAGGGACAGAATATGTCGTTTAATTTAACGTGCGGCACCTGCTCGTGGAGCCTCATCCACACGTCCCCCATGGGCGCGGGATTGGGATACGCCCAATCAGCGCGTACCGACCGAGGTCGACACTACCAGTGCACCGCAGGATTACAGGATCCCGCGGCAACCCACTGGTCGGGGCGAGCGACTATCCACGCTCTACCAGCTAAGCAGGCTGGCACCCGAGCTGTGGGGACGCAAGCTCACCCGTCGGACACCCAAGTTCGTGAACTCGGGTATCCTAGCCAGCATTTGGCTCAACCACTGCCACCACGATGGTCCTACCAGCAACCGGCGGGAGCAAGCTCCCTGGGCGACCGGTCCGCGTGGTACCAGTCTAGATCACTGGTCGGATCTTCGCAGCCGAGGCCACTCCCGGTTGGGTCTCCTGCAGACCCGGCCCCGGTAAGCCGCATTCGCACGTCTCACGCATTCACATTCATTCTTTGCTGAAACACACAAGCCGCAAACCTGCTCAGACTCTCGTATCTTTCCTTTCGCTCCAATACCTCGCTCACGTCCACTCTACCATCCTCACTCACTCTGACTCCCCATCCAAGTTCCTAACATCCTCATACATTTCACACTCAACCATCACATGCTTCCAGTCCTCGCACTCAGCACCACACGCACAACTTTCAGTCTCAGACAATCCCCTTTTATGCAGAAACTCATTCAAACTGCCGTGACCTGTCAAGATATAGCCGAGCCATAGGCTCGGCTCAAATCCCGGACAAGCCTCGGCAAACCTCACATCCCGTACAAAGCCATGTGTCACTCGTCCTTTCGCACCGTTATCCCATTCTATCTGACATCTTTCATACAGCCTAGCATTCAGCAACTCCAAGCTCTCATCCACATCTCTCGCTCTCACTTCCTCTTCGCTCACAACACCTCTTTCACCCAATCTCCAGCCATTCTTATTTCTCACAGTCATACCTCTTTTCACGCACTCCAGGTCCCACGGAAGACCACCCATCAATACCTGCATGGCCTCCGTGGAGACCGTTCTACAGACATTCAAACAGGCGCTCATCGCCACTCTTTGGCACCTGTTGATCGCCACTCGCGCATACTTGTACTCCATGGCTTCGTACCACACGCTCGCACCATACATAACACACGCAGCAAACAAACCTTATAGATCACACGCCATGCTCTCTTTCGCAAACCCCATTCGCTCCTCATCACACGCCTCAAGTTTTCCACCACGCTCACACACTTCTGTCTTATACGCTCCAGGTGCGGCTTAAAACTCATTCGCTCGCCCATCCACACACCCAGATATCTCACACACTTCACATACCTCACATGCTTCCCATTCACACTGACGCTCGGGTCTCTCGTTTCCGACATATTCCTTTTCAGGAGCATCATCACCGTTTTGCTCTCTGAAACTTTCACACCGACACTCGCACCCCATTCGCTCACTATCCTCATCCACTCGTTCCCCTTTCTCTCCAGATCTGCCCGGCTCTGTCCTTCGACAGGCACGAACGATCATCGGCATACGCCGTCGCCATACATCCACGTCTGCGGAGTTTCCACAGGAGCTTATCCATCTGTAGGACCCAGATTTCTGGGCCACCGATGGACCCCTGCGGTGCGCCCCGCAGCACTCTCTTCCACACGTCCTCATTCATTCCTATCATACATGCCCATCTCTCATCAAAATAACTTCTCCACAACCCAATCTCTTCACATTCTTCCTCACACAGTTTCTCAATCACACATGGCCATTCCAGGTTGTCAAATGCACCCTGGAAGTCCACAAAGATTCCCAACACATACTTGTACTCGGATCCACTCACGCACTCACGCACGCTATTCCACGCACTCTCGGTCAAACGTCCCTTCACAAACCCGTGTTGTGCCTCACACATTCTCCCACTCATCAATCGCTCCAGCCTATTCACCATCATTCGCTCCAACACTTTCCCAAGCACAGACAACAGGCTGATCGGTCTGTAAGACCCGGGGTCCGACCGCACTTTCTCTGGGGACTTCAGCAGTACAACCACTCTCGCTTTCTTCCACACCTTTGGAAAGCAGTTGGTACTCAGACACACATCATACACTCTCTTCAGCCATCCCGGAATTGCGCGCCAAACGGCACGCACCATTTCCGCCGTAATTCCATCCAACCCGGGTGCCTTACCCACTTTCATCGCCCTCACAGCCACATCCACTTCATTCCACTCGAACGTTCTTTCAGTCATCTCTCTCTCTGCCAATCGTACATCTTCCATTCCCGTGTCCGGGAAGAAGCGATCTAGCAGCACATTCGCACTCTCTTCCCACGTACTCGTTGTCCTGTCACCCACTTTCATAGCACTCAGTCTATCACGTCCGTACTTACCCATGCACACTTTATAGACATCACCCCACGGATCCCGATTTCCCTTGTCACTCACGAACTGTCTCCAGTTCTCCTCTTTCACTCTCCATATCGCTCTCTTGTACTCTCTGAGAGCACGTTTGTACACATTCAAACATCCTTCCATTCGACTTCGATCTCTCCCTCTCATTCGCTGGTAGGCACGCCTACGCTTCCTCACATCCTTCTTCATGCGCTCAAGCTCATTCGTCCACCACACAAGCTTCCTCGCAACCCCACACACTCGCCTTTTCATTCTATTATCATTCGCCCTCAGGATGCATGTTGTGACGCGCTCCGCCAAACTATCCGCGTCGCAGTCATCCATCACATTCACAGCATCCTCCGACGCATACTCCACTAGATCGCTCATGTAACCCTCCCAGTCCACGTCTTTACACACCCATCTACGCATACCTTCCATCCGCTCAGCTTTCTCACCATAGGTCATACGTATCAGCAACACATTATGGCCGCTGATACCCCAATCGCTCTTGACTCCCCATTCGTACCGGCACCCCCCAAGCGCATCGCTTACGAGAGTCACATCGATGTCGCTTTCCCCATTGGGTCCGCTAAACGTGTAACTCTCGCTCGGCTCATTCAACACAATCATACCATTCGCGACAATCCACTCCTCAAGCATTCTGCCACGCATTTCGCTTTCTCTACTGCCGCCCCTACCCTTACTGTACCATAAAGGAGAGACGGCATTTGCATCCATACCCACCAGCACACGCTTTCCTCTGGTTACCATTCACACCCTGTCCATGTACGCCAGGTACGGCTCGATGTCCTCACCGAACCGGCAGTACACGGACACCACATACATCTCGCCGAAGTCTCCCTTCAGCCATACACACACGCCATACTCATCCGAGCACTCCCTTACACACAACACATCGAGACTGGAATCATTCACCACCACTGCTGCTTTGACATACTCGCTCTCACTCACAATCACATCCATTCGTAGCGGGAGTCCAACTACCCTTCCATCCATCACACACGGTTCCTGCAGCAGTGCCACACTCACTCTACGTTCACACAACATTTCACCCAGATCACACATTACCGCATACGCTCTCTGACAATTATACTGTACCACATTCATTCTCGAGACACCCTGCGAGTCCTGCCTAGCCATTGATGGTGTCAGCGCGCCTCTCCCTTGCTACCGCGTACGAGGAACACCCCCTATCGTCTACCGCGTAGTCAGCCGGTCGCCCCCGCCTCTTACAGACGGCACACACCCTCGGCCCAGCTGTATTCGGGCATCTTTCCTTCTTATGACCCCCCTGACCGCAGTGGGAGCATACATCTTCCGTTGCCCTACAGTGCCTCGCTACGTGACCTAAGTCGAGGCATCTAAAGCACCTAGTTGGTGCTGAAAAATCGGCTATCCTACAGCTACGCCAACCCACATACACCCTTGACGCTTTCATGAGTCTTCCCCGCATATCGGGTGTCACCTCCAGTACCCAGTTCACGGTTTCCTCATTCCCCTTACCCAGCTTAAACCGGAACACGCATTCCTCGTCATAGACCTTTGCGTCTAACCCATGTAACAGCTCCGGGTTCTGCCTAGCTATGGCGCGTCTGACACCATCGACCTCCATATCCCTAGGCACATCATACAAAATAACACGGGGCCTCCTAGCGGCCGGACGGGCCACCGTGAGACCCTTTTCCTTAATTGCCTGGTTGGCAACAATCTTGTCCGCATCCGCCTTCGAGTGCGCCTGGACTATTATCCTTCCATCCCCAGCCTTCCTTATATTTCTGACTCTAATATTTGACGCTACCGGGTCTATTACTTTCAGTAGCGTCTTTTTTATATCGTCGACTGACCTTTTGTCGGCACCGCTCGCCACAACAACCGAGCAGTCCCTATCTCGCGGTCCGTTCCCGCTCCTGGTTGCTGGTGCCGCAGCAACTCCCGGACCGGTCTTAGGACCGGGTTCCCGCCTACCAACCGCCTTCGCAAACGTTACAGGCGGCGGCCGTGTCACCGGTGTCGGGCGATTCGCCTCCGACCTCTCCGCCAGACGACCCCTCAAGAATGTGTTCTCACACCCCAGCTGCATGACCAGCTTGTTGGTCTCGCTGAACAGCGCGGAGACCTTTTGTGCCGCTGTCTTGCTAAACTTCGCATTGGGGTCCGACAAAATGCACTCCAACTTGAGTCTGATGTCATGCATCGTTTCAGCAGCCATCATCTCCCTTTTCGCCGCACCGTCCCGAACAAAAACGTCGTCGTCATCAGACTCGCTGTCTTTCGCGTTCTCGTTGTCACCCAACATGGGCAAGACCGAGTTCGCCCGCTGCTGGCCGGTCTCTCTGGCCATCCCTCCTCCTACAACTTCATTTGACTCGCTCTGCGTGTCCCTAACCGATGTCTGAGAGCCAGGCGGGCTCCTCCTCAACTTCCCACTACGTGGGAACGTACGTTGAAGGGGATCACCCACCAAACTCTCATCGTCCGTCCCTGTCTCGTCTAATGTCTGCGTATTCGCCCACTTTTTTAGTTCGTGCGTGGGTGTCTTATCCGCGACCTTAACGTCAACTTTAGACAATGCCACCGACACTGCCTTCGTGATCGCTTTCTGTCCAGACACCTTGTCGCTGCCTGTCACCGTCTTTGTCACAGTCTTATCCGTATCCGTAGCCTTGTCCATTTCTGTTTTTGCCTTTTTGTCAACAGTTTTTTGTCCGTCCGGGTTGGGGGTGTTTTTGGTGGTCTTCATAATGCATGTACTCTAAATGTTACGACGGTTCGGCAATCATGGCAGCCCATACGCGTATGGGCATCTATCCCCGCCGTTTCAAAGCCCTAGTTAAACTGCATGAAAACTGAGAAGCAGCTTGTCGGGTGATCAGCCCTATTCATGCAGACGTGACTCTATAAAAAGGTTATGTAATTTGATGCTAAAGGTTTAACGTCACCCCTACTGATTGAGCACGTATGCTCCGAGACACCGCCCACTCAAAGTTCGGGTTAGACGTTGCCAGTGTATCTTCCCACTAGCAGGATATGAGGAAATAGTGATCAGCTAATCCTCCACACATGCGCCCGGGGGGGCCAACTTCAACTCCCGAATAGGCTCCGCCCGGATACGGACAGCGGTTCTTCCACATTGAACATGCGGTTTCACAAGGACTTTACTGGCACTAGGCCAGAACTTACCATTTATTACGCCGCAGAGGTCAGGTACTAACATGACCGCATCCTACGGTCGTGGGGTCTACTACTCCCCACTTGGTTAGTCTTCGAGAAATATCCATCGACACCCGACCGCATCTTTGACACCCGACGGTTACAATTACAGACACGCAAACAAACATCGACACGCACACACTCACACACCCCCCAGAACCCCCGCACCCCCTCCGGAAAGAGCCGGTAGCAATTCGAAAGCCCGCTGGCCGGGGGAAGCCCGCGTATCGCCTTAACTCCGTTGGCCTACGACGGCTAAGGCCAAAGCCCGAGCCAAATCGTAGTTACCGGTGGGAACCACGATGGAGGTGGAGTTCGGCTTGACTGTGATAGGCTAAGTGCTGCGGCACAGCATGTATTGCGCTTCAACAGTCCTGTAGATCATGACTTTATACGACCCGAAGAAGATCGCCGACCTCAAAAGATCGGCGCCGCGTGTTGCTTTAGGTGGTGTTCAGCAATCAGACCCAAAGTTTCCCGCGGCGTGTTGCTTCCGACGGCGAGTAGCTCAGCCGCGTGTTGCTTTGCGGGCAGACACGCGGCGTGTTGCTTCCGCTGACGACGGTCACTCAGCGGCGTGTTGCTTTGTGGGCACTCACGCGGCGTGTTGCTTCCGCCGACGGCAGAGTCGCCGCCGACGGCAACACCCACGAGGAAACCAAGTTCGCCCGCGGCGCGTCACTCCGAGTCCGACGACTCGCGATGCCAAGTTTCTCTAGGCGTGTTGCTTTACAAAAGCAACTAAACCGAACTGAGTACGACGACTCATTCTACCAAGTTTTCCGCGGCGTGTTGCTTTCTAAAAATTCGTCGGGGGTTGTCACCCACCGTTCAAATAACACCTAAGTGTTATGACGCCCTACTCTCCCGCCGTGCGTGGCGCAACACAGCAGGAGAGCAGAACGCCCTTGGACCGTCTCTCACTCGCAACACTGCCGGGACGGGCCAGCTAGCTCTCCGGGTACGCCACGTCTCAAAGAGAGACACCCAGAGGCTCCCCTGAGCCCTTTTACCCCATTTCGGGATCACCAGACAGATATGCGAGCGCGCCTAGAGGACGGCCCGTGCATCACGAGCTGACCGGCATGATCGGGTCACAGGCGAGTGACTCCGACCATAAACCGTCGCCCGAGTAGTTATCCCTGTACTTACAAAAAGCAGCAACACGCCGCATTCATCTACTATCCTCAGCACGTGGGCGCCGAAGCGCTTTGCCACTGTGAGCACTGTTCCCTGAAAGTGCTATTCCCGTAAGTCATGTCTACTCCCACCAGTAGATGGGGACAGTGGGAATCTCGTTAATCCATTCATGCGCGTCACTAATTAGATGACGAGGCATTTGGCTACCGTTAAGAGAGTCATAGTTACGACCGCACCGGGGGGTCTGGGGGGGCGGTTAGCCCCCCCAGAATCCTCCCGTGGTCGGAGTGCAATCAACGTCAGCAGTACTTCCCTTCACGCTAGAATCGGAGTCGACACCGGGGATTTCCCCCTTACAGAGCCCATACCTGACGATTACGTACTCCCGGACAAGCCGACCCTTCAAACGTAGGGGTACGGTTTCCTGTAACGCACATATGACTCACTATTGTACCTGTGGTGTTCCCCAGGTAGCAGGGTATCCTGCAGCGAGCATGACCTACTCGGATTAGATCAGCTCCACTGACAGGACCGGGGTGCCAAGGCACCCCACTAACAGGTAATGCGCAACATGAGCTTCATAGCGCTAACCCACACTAGGCCCTCTATGCCGCTCACTCGGCTATGCGAAACCTCTGCCCCTACGAGTCCGACACCATCTGGTAGGGCACCGGTAGCCTCCCGGTGGGGCTCCCTACCCCCGTAGTACTCGTGTCGAGCGATCTTAGCTCACGTTTGACGAGTTGCCGCCGCTGGTGCCATGCCACCAGCTACCACGTAATCGCACGAGTCACCCCGTACTGTTAACGCGTCGCTCATCGGTTGCCCGGGGATCCGGGATTCGGCAGCAGTCGACGCGCCTTAGGAATATACGGCACGTGGTGCGCCATATACCCCGCTCGTATTGGGCACCTCCCACGCACGAGCACGCCGCGCTCGCCTCGCGAAACGCTACCCTGTTCAGTACTACCGGCTGCATCCGTTACCCAGCTACCTGGGATTGGGCAGCAGCCCAGCAGTTTTATGGGTAAAGGGCACAGGGTGCACCGTTTACCCGCGCTTGCTTGAATTTCTTCACGTTGACATTCAGAGCACTGGGCAGAAATCACATTGCGTCAACACCCGCGAGGGCCATCGCAATGCTTTGTTTTAATTAGACAGTCGGATTCCCCTAGTCCGTGCCATTTCTGAGCTGAGCGTTGAATGGCGGCCGAAGAGGACGACCACGACGGCTCGCGCCGCCACAGAAGCCTCGCAGCAAGGAAGATCCGCGGGAGGCCAAGGCACGGGACCAAGCTCGGATCCCCCGGGACCGGCGCGAGAACGCCGATCGGTTCACCTCGCCCAGGCCCGGCACGTCAGCCAAACCCGCTTCCCGACCAAGCCCGACACGCCCCGCTC
>NW_020213034.1:0-1055 GCF_003070985.1 Temnothorax curvispinosus
CGATTTTATCGCGAACCGGGAAGGGACATTCGGGGTACGCTAATCGAACTAATCTCTCTAAATCGGTACCAAGTTCGGCGAGAACTTCCCCAAACTTTTGTTTTCTATTGGTAAATAGCGAATAATAGTTCTGCGAGTGGAGCCCCTCACCAAAACGTAACTCGAACTTCGACTTCAGCTCCACATAATCTAGATTTTCTAAATCCTGTACGTTTTCAAAGATGGAACGCGCCTTTCCTCTTAGACAAGAAGCTAGGATAATTGTTTTCGAAGCGTCACTTCACCCATTTGCCCGAGCGATCAGTTCAAACTGAGAGAAAAATTCACGTAATGGAATTGTCCCGTCATATGTGTCAGGCTTTAATTTTATATTTTGGTCCCACTTTGTTTCGTGACGTGGGTCTTTCCCTCCGCGATTCACTACGGCGACTCGCGACCCCGAATCGCCGTGAGCTCTATTTACGGAAGGACTTAGCTGTGCGCGTTCCTGACGCTGAGGTTCCGCATCCCGCTGCCGCAACAACACTGCGTACTCCTCACGCATCTGGCGGATCACCTGTACCACTTCCGCTGAGAGCTGAGGGGCGCTCGGGCCGGCTCGTTGAATCTCCGTCTCCGCCTCGAGCTGTGGGACTCTCGGCCTCGGGGTCCCCATCCGCGCTCTCTTTCTCAATGTGGGAGCTGGCTCGGTGCTCGCCATCAAGTTCCGTACGTCCGCTCTCACTCGTCCGATCCCGGACGAGCCCCCAAAATGTTGCGCTGCGCTCCGCAATAACTAGTCACTCGCGGGCCAACAGGTCAAGGCGAGATATTCCGATAACCAAAAGTGTAAATAAGGTGTAAATATAGTATGTAAACATATATTTTGTGTCGCCTACATATCTCTTCCCTCCTTTGCGATTCACCTAACCTGGGCGATTCTTACACACGCACCCAGTAGCTGACTAAGTTAGAATAAGCATAGCTGACTAAGATAGATCACCGCTCTGAAGGAAAGTAGCAGCGCCCATAGTATATTTGAGCTGATCAGCCAATAATTAAACTAAGGCTGTGGT
>NW_020213035.1:0-6929 GCF_003070985.1 Temnothorax curvispinosus
TTGTGGGTTGCTTATTTGTGCCCTGCACCATATATGCAGCATAATCTTTTCATCCGTGTCGAATTCTTATTATAATTCGTTTATTATATCTATTTCAGATAAGGCACTGTTCAGTTAGTGGCTGTAATGTAAAGAAAAAGCAAGGCCTTATATTGTTTAAATTTTCAAAAGAACCAAAAAGGCGTGCAAAATGGATTTTATTAATGAACTGTCCAAATTGGCAACCTTATACAAATAGCACAGTTTGCGAAGTAATTAGAACAATTATACAATTTTATATATATATATATATATATAGTGATTTGCATTAATATTCGGACATTTAACAAAAAATATATTTTTGTATAAATTACATCTACATATGAATTAAATTATAATTTTAATAGTTCAATATTTTGTAGGGTATCATTTTGTGCTTCAACTTACTAAAAGAACAACATTTCTTACATAAATATACGGATTAATTTTTTTCAAGTATTATGATGTCCGAATATTAATGCGAGGCACTGTATTATTACATTATAAATTATAAATATACAATTAGTCCGTTTATAATTATGTTATAGACAGAACGAGCCCAAAACACTAAGATTCTTTACAAACTTCTTTATAGCTCAAAACCTTTAGCAAGCGCTTGCCAACGTATAGCTCCTGCTTCATTAGGTGTATCTCACAAACCATTTTTTCAAAAGTAGCAAAATCACTGTTATACTCCTCTTGACGATTTTTTAATTTTTCTTCCATTATTCTGGTCTGGAATTTGAGATACTATATTTCATCCGCCTTAGACGATGGAGCAAAGATGAGATTTAAATTGGAGCTCTGCAGAAAAATCAAGGTTAAGTAACAGTACTATAATAGGGTCGACGGATATTTGTAATTTATTTGAGATAAAAAAAACTGAATTTACCTCACACATATTCAGAAATGGACCAGCAGGTTCGCCGATATGACAGTGAAACAACTTGCTCTTTCTTCCTGCACAAAAGAAAATTATTGAAAAGCGTAAAACTTGGTAGGAGCCTAACCTCAAACGAGCAACAAGTCTCTCAATATTCGAAAATGTCACGTTCGATGCATTTCATTATTTCACTTCTTACATAAAAATTGATGTAATGTCGATACAGGTATTGAACTGCAACTAAGAATAAATACTTCCTTTAGTAAACAGCACTGATTGCGCTGGCTAAAAGTAGAAACACCATGGACTAGATAGTGACGGCAGCAAGGTGGGGGTACGATCACAAGATGGCGACGGCAGCAAAGTGGGGGTAAAGTTTGCGTTTCTCTACTAATATAGGACTCTAAGCTCAATCAGTTACGAAAGAAAGAAAACGTACTCTTCTCATCCGAAGAAACGCAGCAAGAGCGGCCATGACACTGAACGAGAGCGAGGAAGGAGGTGGGGGCGCTTTGAAAGTGGCGACTTATGCGTCGCGCCATCTGAATTAAACGATCGGGCGTTTGCAAAACGCGAAGAAATTCGAGCGCGTCAATTTGTTCTTAAGTTTTGTTACCAAAATTTGCTCAATATTTGGCATCAATTTGGTGTTAGGTTTAGTCAACAAACTTTAACAGCAATTTGGTGCCAATTTGTTATCAGGTAGTTGCTAAGCTTTGCTTGGTATTTGGCGTCAATTTGTTCTCAAGCTTTGTCACCAAAATTTGCTCAATATTTGGCATTAATTTGGTGTTAGGTTTTGTCAACTAATTTTAGCGGCAATTTGATGCCAATTTGTTATCAGGTACTACTAAGCTTTGCTCGATATTTGGCGTCAATTGTGTACGCATGTTTTGCTACGTATTTGCTAGCAGTTTGTCGACAACATTTGATAAAACAAATTTTGATGCATTTGTACCATTTCTGAAACCAAAATTTGTAGAAAGTATTTGGCATTATTTGTTCGAACAGACTTGGCTATTTGGGTATATACATATATATGGAGAAGTAAAAGTTATAGTAATATAGATGCAATCTATACAATATATAAATTGCATCTATGTACATACACGAGTCAATATTTTAAAATATTTGACTCACACTACTATGGCTTTCACCCCTCCCCATATACAATTAAAAATTACATTATTTCTTTGTCTGTATAAAGTTACAGCATTTACATTTTCAAAATAACACACACATATGTTCTAAGAAAAATGCCTTACAATTAGTATAAAAGCTCTTCTATATGTAAGTCCAATGCCATCTTCTTCTCAATTGAAAACAGCCTTGAATACTTCATTCTGTATATATGTTCTTGTTCAATTTTCTTGAATCTATGGTAAATACATATATTATGCAAAACAGCAGTAGCACAAATAATTGCAACCGATGTACTTAGTTTTGTTCTTAAACCATAATATAAGCATGGAAAGCGGCGCGGCGGTTCCAGTAATTATTTACAAAAAGACCCCACTCGCTAATGACCTTGATCTTGACACATGTTGTCAAGGTCACCCTCCTGACCCAGGTAGCAAAATGATACGCCAAAGATATCGAAAAGCTAACCAAAAAAGGACTGGGATGACTTTTTAGTTGGCTAAAAAGATTCCTCTTTGACAACAAAATTGTGTCTCATGTCTACATAAACGGCACGTATGGATGTCTATACGCTAACTGTCGATGTCCGTACGCTAACTGTAAGGCAACTTATAGCGTTTACCAAATTGGCAACACATGGTTAACCTGTATCAGCTGCCAATAGGTCAACGTAAAGTTACCGAATTGCTATACCAAAATGCTTTACAGAAATGGCCGTCATTCAACAGATGTCTTATAGATGTCCAAAAGATTAACAAAATGGCATTTAAATGGCACGAATAAATGATGTCCAAAAGATATCTTATTTATGGAATATATAGGACAGGGATAGGTGAACAATAAATGATAAAAGTTTATTGTTATCTGAAATATGTATGTATACAATATAAAGTTAATTGTGTTATCTAAAATTATGAGTACACAGTTAACAATCAACTAGTATATTTTATAATATAAAGTTGACATAATTATAATTAATATAATATATATTATATCAACTTTATATTATAAAATATACTAGTTGATTGTTACCTGCGTGTACTAAATAATTTTAGATAATACAATTATTAAATTTATATTGTGTACATCCATATTTCAGATAACAATAAACTTTTATCATATAGTATATAATATAATTAATATAAATCCATATTTCACATTATTTACAATATAATGAAAGTATTATTCATAAGACTTGTACATAAAGAAACAGTAGATCTTACATAAGCAAAACATAGTCTTGTATGTAAACAACATTATCAAAAATCTACTTATTTATATATTAGGAACTTATACCTGTAATATTTATCTTATTGAAAAAAAAAAACACCTATACCTATATTGATCTTATTAAATGATACCTATACCAATATCTTGACAGCTATATTTATCTTATTAAAAAAAAGCACGCGTAATGCATATACAGACGCAGATACAGTGTAATATACATATCTACCAAGTACAATGATGAATCACTGCTGAAGATTTAGACGTTCTCGACGTTTATTCTCAGCTTTTTTCCGGTCGCTCCCACGGTGAAGCCACTCGACAATTCGATCTTCGACAGCTTTGATTTTTGTCCCTTCAAATGTGTTACGTACAACATCTGAAAAAGTAGACTATGAGACGTGGTAGCTTTTTCACGGCGAAGAACTTAACAAAAGTGTTATATGCCATGTATGTACATACCAATTATGACATATGGAAACGTAAACTTGGAGATTTTTGGTTTGTTCTCAGCTCCGAGGGTTCCAACGACTTGTTGAGTTAAATCATCCGTCATAACTATTTCCATTGCATATTTAACGGTTTTTTGAACCGATTTTCCGCCGATGTCTGGAATTTTTTTCATCTAGAAAATGTCAACAATTTAAACAACTTAATTAAGATATTAACGAAATGATCTGATGTATCAGCACCAGTTTCACAGTACTCGCATATGTACAAATTGATCTCGCATTTGTCCATTGTCTTTGAGATCACGATCGAATCTTTGTAATTCGTTAATATCATTGAATGGCATCTGATGGGGCAGAAGTGCATAATGACGATCTATACGCTCCACTGGGTTATCATTTTTTCGCACTACTTCCAGCAACTCATTTACTTTTTGTAGAATTAAATCCTTAAAACGCTTTCGATCCTCTCTACAATTATCTGAAAAATAATATAATTAATACCCACTCGACATATGCTCACATATCATATTGCTGAAACATTAAAACGTTCAGAAATGGTGCAGAAATAAAAATACATATTATTTCAATACGTGCTTATTGTATATTATTTTAAACATTTCAGCTTTTATTTTCTGTCAGTAAGTGCCTAATGTCTCATCGGAAAACATAGCTTCAATTTTCGTAAATAAAACCCTCATTGTACAATTTCATGTACTCTGTGAGAAATGCTTGTAGAAATTCAGCAGCGGATGAAGGCTTTTTTACTTCCATGAAACGCTCCAATAACGAATGGTTCGACAAACTGAGTTCCAACAACTTTACCTAATATGGGCCACAACTGATTCTTAGAACTCTTTGATAGAGGTAGTCCATCGATGTTAATGTTAATTTGGAGAATCACAGAAATTTCCGTGTCAGCATTACGCTGCAGCAATACATTATAGTTTCTGTATCTCAACTGCTCTTTCAGTGCTCTCTCTAAGCCATATAATGAACATATATAAGTACATACTTCCAGCGAGAGCCTGTATATCAATTCTGTTTGGGGTGTCACATAATGTCCTGGCATCAAACGGAAGTTCAGGATGACCAAATTTCTTTAACCCTCTCAAAAGATCGTTTACAAGGAATTTAGGTATTTTGTTTTGGATTGCCCAATGAGCAAGAAAATTTTGAAGATCAGTTATACTAGTGGGACGAGTGATAATCGATTAAGACTGATTCTCCATCTGGATATCTGTATTAGTCAGTGTCGGTCTTTCATTGATTAATAAATTGAGATCATCTGCGTCATCAAAGCGTTCAAGATTATCAAAGAAATCATCAATTTGATGACAAACGTCATTGGGAATATTAGAAGCACGAGCTGTTGGCGGTGAGCATGAAGGACTAGACGCAGCATTATTCGCTGCATTTTCAAAATAATCGAGATCCGCTTGCACAAGGGTGCGGATTCGTCGCCTTTGCTGTCTTCGCGAGAGCTCAAGGAACGGTTTCCACCGTCTCAACGAAGTTCCCATGGCATAATCTAATAATGTATCAATTAACCCTTCAATTATTAAATGGAATTAAAACACGGAATAGATCAGTAATATTACTTTTTCTACTCACAACTTTTTCCGATGTAGAGAAAATACTTTATTTATATTATTTATTACTGCGTGTATAACTCGGTATAACTAAGGCTCTATAAATATGAGTATTCTCGTCCGCTTCTTTTCTTCCAATCATCTGTGAAAACATAAACTTTTCGTAAACGTCAATACGCTTTTCGGTCTCGCGATTAATGTAAAAATTTAGCTGAAGTATCGATTCTGTAAAATTGAAAATAAGTATTAATTGATTCTTAATTGATTAGACGTGTGTTCTTAAACGCGCAACAGTATAATTTGTTTTATAAGTGTCGTATTTATCGTAAATCGACACATCGTGACTCTGTTTCATTGTACGTATTTGGAGCAGTAATTTCAACGGCAGAAGGTATATTATTTAAATAATACTCATCGCGAAAAATTGTTTTCATGTTGCAGTTTTGTCACATTTTGACATATTTGTGTTTTTAGATTAAGTATTTGGCTGTTTGTAAAATGTCAACTGAGGACAATGAAAAAAATCCAAGTACGTCGCATCCTGGGCCAAATGTTGAGGTAATTGCCGCATAAATTCCTAATTTTTTCTTTCGTTTACTAATTTAATGCTTCATTTATCATATTTAATATACTTCCACACATTTCAGGACCCTAAGCTTCAAGAGTATTACACAGATGAAAAAATTGAAAGTTTGTTGGTCGAAAATCTCTACCTGAAGAGTCTGCTAAAAATGTCAACTAAGGACAATCAAAAAAATCCAAGTACGTCGCATCCTGGGCCAAATGTTGAGGTAATTGCCGCCTAAATTTCTAATTTTTTCTTTCGTTTACTAATTTAATGCTCTATTTATCATATTTAATATACTTCCACTCATTTCAGGACCCTAAGCTTCAAGAGTATTACACAGATGAAGAAATTGAAAGTTTGTTGATCGAAAATCTCTACCTGAAGAGTCAGCTGAAACGGTTACATCCTAAAATGTCAACTGACGACAATTAAAAAAATCCAAGTACGTCGCATTTTGGACCAAATGTTGAGGTAATTGCCGCATAAATTCCTAATTTTTTCTTTCGTTTATTAATGTAATGTTCCATTTATCTTATTTAATATACTTCCACTTATTTCAGGACTCTAAGCTTCAAGAGTATTACGCAGATGAAAAAATTGAAAGCTTGTTGGTCGAAAATCTCTACCTGAAGAGTAAGCTGAAACGGTTACATCTTATTTTGAAAATGTTCTTTTATAATCCGAAAGTTGCTGAATATTTACAACAGCAATGTCAAATAATTTATTTGCCTTTTTTGATTACTTTGTATCAAATAAAACTAGTGTACAAATAAAAAATTATACTTTGTATCAAATAAAATGATTTTGAACTGTATGAAATAAATTTCATTTTCCAAAAGATTGTTACTCCATAAATAACACTGAAACTGCATAATAATAATAATAATAATAATAATAATAATAATAATAATGTACATTGACTAATAAAAACTCATGCTCACAATATCTCCAGAGGAATTAATTTTTAAAAACGATACTTTATTTCATAAAATACATATTTATAGACCATATATAATATTTATTACAAAGTAACAAGCAGTTTCAAAGGGTTT
>NW_020213036.1:0-3037 GCF_003070985.1 Temnothorax curvispinosus
CTGTCCACCTCGCCACGAATACAGTCACCGTTATCGAATAGCCTACACTTACTTTTCTCGTTCTTGAAATTTGCCAATGATACGATTCTTCGCTGCGTCGATGTTAACATAATCGTATGGTTGTAGGTGATGATCGCTTATGCAATGATCTCTAAGATAAACTACTTTAGCAATATCCTCAGGTTTTATTAACCGTTCCTGTTCCTTATCGATTATCGCCATTAACTCGGCTAATTGTTCTTCCACGGATTTTGGAATTTCCGCCTCGACATAACGTTTCATCTATAATATACGATGCTATATTTTTATTATCCATTTGTCAATTGAATTAGAAAAAAAATTCAAATTCTTTTATTTGAAGCACTTGTGAGTTTTACAAAAATGTCTCTCGTTACCTCCCGATCCAACTTTCGCTTTGTTATCCTCTCCTTGCGTAGAGATAATTCTTTTTTCATCAAGATTCTCGCACTCCGACTTTTCTTCCGCAACCACGTATCATCCGCCAGATCTTTCAGGCTCACTATATTTTCCGGCAAAGAGTCGCGTCTCTTCTCGGCTGCGATTCTTCGCTTAACTTCTTCATTATGTCGTTCGATGAAAGCGCGAGGGGGACTCGCGAGAACTCCGTCGGCACCGAAAGGATGCCATCGTGCAGGCTTGACGTCGCGTTTGGTCACGGTCCTGATTCGATACGCGGGTATGCCGGGTGTGAAGATACTGCCTATACTGTCGGTAGGTTTCACATAGCTATGCCAGTGTTTGTACGGGACAGTTCTCGTCCACGAAGACTCCTGTATCAACTTTTGCTTCTCTACAAGCGCTTTCGACGTTTCCGGCGACGGATAGTCCTTATGTTCCGCTATTGCATTTATCTTGCCCGAAGTTCCACGTATCTCCTTTCCTTCAGCCATTTCTGTCACTTAAGTTAACATATCGAAGATACAAAGGCACATTCTCTAATTGCAAATATCATTAGCAAGCCTAGCCAAAGAAAAAATGTCTTGTATCTTTATCATTATGATATCCTTCAAAATTGCTACTCTTAGAAAATGTATGAATAAGTTCTTGATAGGACTTGCTATTTTATCAACAAATATGCAATTAACAGATCCAAACAGTTAAGTGACAAGTATATCGACAAAGGTAATGTCTTATTTGCTTGAATCAACATGCTACACGTATGTATATCACGTAACTATGACAACGGAATGGAGATTATTGGAAACGATCAGAAAAAGACATAAAAGATAAATCGCGGATTTATTTACGAATATTCTATATATCAAAATAAAAGATTACTGTTTGTATATATCTTCCGCAAATATCTACTTACATAAATAATTATTACTTGTATATATCATATAAAATACTTATTGTATTAAAAATATGTTCTTATTTTATCATATACGACAGTTTTGAATGTTCAGATTTAGGCAATCGTAGAAGCAATATTCTCAGATGAGATTTAAGTGTAAATATAACTGTACGAAAATAAACCTTTCTAATACATGCTTTGGCAGTTTGTCATCAAATTGTCAACTAGTGCATATTATTAACTTTCATCTTCATTTACAATCATCTTTCTTCGAAACTAGTCGACGGTAAGTTACGTCGGCGAGAAAGTAAAACTTCTTCATTTCCACAATTTTCCTCGGCAAGCCCAACATCCTGGGAAAGATTAATCTCGTTAGGAACAGGCGCACCTAATAAAAGAAAGAGATATATGTTTTGTTAACAACAATACATAAGGATACCTATATAATTTAATAGTAGACGTGACTCACGTTTGTTAGCACATTTACCGAAAGTTTTTAACAGAAACTGCTTATCTTGAGACTGCAGAAGAAGCATGTCGGACAAAATTCGTAACATTTCCTCACTCGCTTTCGTTTCTGCCCGTAGACAATACACCGCGATACTTTAACAAAAAATACTTAATAAATCAGTACATCTATTTATATCATTTTAATATATGTACATGTGTTCATAAATTATTTACCACATGCCAATCAATATTACAGCGCCGGTTACTGGGCTCGCAAGCTTTGAAACAACGTTCCAGAACGGGCTATCTCTTTTCAACGATAACATTCCGTCGACAATAAAATCCCAAGTGTGAGGATGATTTCTGAACGGTCCGCATTCGTTACTCTTCACGTTTGTGATGACGTATCCTATCGTGAACAGCACGATGATAATGCTGAGAAACGCAAGAGCCAAGAACAGCGTTTGCGTTTGTGCCGCACGCCAAGGCCGTGACGGCCGCTGGTAGTATCTTTTCAGCTCGTACCTCTTCACGTAAAATATGAAAATTAATTTTATCACGATCATAACAGACATCAACGGACTGAAATAAAATCCCATCCAAAAGAGCGTCTGATTGTATATAAGATTTAATGTATTGCGAGCGATATCGAATTCCGGTCTGCAGACTTTCGTCGATAATTTTTTATAAAGCTTGGAACGTGCAAGATGCAAACACGTCCCAAATAGCGAAGCGATAAAATCCAATATGACAAGCCGATAGATTTCTTCCCCCAAGTGCGTTTGCCAACAGTGCGATGTACTGTTGATTATCCAGAAGGCGATTAAAGTGCCGATTATCGTCGCGGCAACCACGTAATTTCTGACAACTGTCACATAAAGTTCCGTGCGTTTGTTGTTGTAGTGTTCTAACGATGCCTAAAAATATTAATATTATAATAAACTATTTTTACAATAGAAAACGCAGGTTACTTACTAGGTAGGAGATAATCGCTGGGAAGATGTGAATGATGGTAGTAATGACTGTTGGTACAATCATAACCGAGATAGTTCCGGGCACTTCTATATTGTAATGACTTAATAGGATCCAAACGAGTGCACCAACACCGCAAATCATAAATATAACAACGGACGTTACGGCAAGTTGCGTTATCGTTAACAAACATTTGTCAAACCAATGCAAACGCATATGGTGTCTCGTTTCCGCTAACAGCTCTTCCAATTCTTTATAAATCGATGCTGATTGTAAAGCAGCAGTCTTTGGTGAAGATAC
>NW_020213037.1:0-2354 GCF_003070985.1 Temnothorax curvispinosus
GTCCTCGACCAATTTGGTCACGATGGGATATCGCACGCGAAAGTTCGGTCTCTGATTTACATTGTCCGCGGCGAGCGTCGACAGCTCATGAATCTCCCGCATACGTTTCACGCATAACTCGCGTTTGGTTACATTCCCTCGACTCATGATGCCCGGAATACAATCCCTAGGTCAATCAAGATGACGATAGCAGCTCACTTCGACGTGAGAATATCAACAATGCCGGAAGCTAACGGTCTTCAAGTTCCAAAATGTTCGCAAAACGAAAACAACTATCTCCTTGTTATGATGACGAGTCGGCTCGGCTCGAATTTCTGTTCGAAGGCACGACGGATATTTTCGAGAGGCTATAATAACGATTCGCACAATTTCAAAACGGCGGTACGTTGATGCAAAATAATAGGGTGCAAGCACTGGCGGTAGAGGGGAATCAAGTAGGATAATTAACGAGGAAGATGGTCGCAAAGGATGTACAAAATAAGAAAAAAAAGTAGTTGTATCAGCGATCAAAATTATCAATTATCAATTAGTTGGCACAGGTGCCCGGTTACGGCGAGGAATGCACTCAAGTATTTGTTCAAATTAGGTTTTCAGCATTACATGTTGCGCGCGGAGCTACGACACGAGCAGCGTATACGACATGAGCAGTATACACATGACACGAGCAATAATCCACGACATGAGCATCAATTACGCCCAACTATTTGCAATTGTGATTATAATTGTAATTATAATCTTTAATGAGATTACCTTGAGTGCTGCAATATATTCTATACCGGGAACCAGTGCCGATGAACAGTATATTCGATCGGTGGCAATTATGTTTGCGAGAATTCCAACGATCGGAATAATATTCAGTATGTGTTTTCAATATGTATTTCGAGTCTGGCCGAAACACACCCAGCAACAACGAAAATAAGGTAGCGCGTTATTATGGAACGCGAGCTTATGTAGAAAAACTGTGTACATACGCTGCCGGCCCGTGACCGAGCGTCAAGGCCGTCGACGGCGCGGCGAAAACGTATGGCCAGCCCGAGAATATTCGAGATCTGAATATTTCGGTTTCTGCGTTAACAATGACGGGCTTTAACTAATTACCGCGTCAATTGCGCAATTTACGATTAGTACAAATAACGGCGATGGAGCGTGTTACAACGAGCGAGAGAATTGCGAGCGAGAGATATCGCGCGAGATCGTGGATTCACGTTAATATTCTCGTCGCGAATTAATTAGATTATTAACACGCCACGCGTTATTGCAATTCGCGTTAATGCGAATAACAGCGACGGAACGTGTTACGACGAGCGAGAAGTTCACGCGAGTATTCTCGCTGCGAATTAAGAATTGCGAACGAGAGATATCGCGCGAGACTAAAGATTATTAACACGCCGCGCGTTACTGCATCTCGCGACTATACGAACAAACAATTAAGCGTATTCACGACAAAGGCAGATAACAGCAATGGCATGGTTGCGGCCAGAGAAGTTCACGCGAGTATTCTCGTCACAAAGAGTTGCGCACGAAAGATATAGCGAGAGACTCCCACGCGCCACGTGTTATCGCGATGCGCGATTACAAGGATGTGCGAAAATTAACAAGTTAATGAATGATGCGACGTGAGCGAAAGGTCGGCGGTAATTTTCTAACGCGACATCCGGCTCGAAGGACCAATGCACGGGGGGGTATGAGGCGCTCCCCGGATTTGCGATTGGTCAACAAAATTTCTCGAAGGACCAGAGGGCCCGTGCCCTCGCGAAAGCGAATAAAGCGAAGCAAGTAAGCGAATATCAAAAAGATGCGTGGCGACTCACCGTGTCGTTGCCCGGCGCCTCCTGGGTGTTGACGTCGTCCTCCCGTTAGCGAGATCTCTGGCGTGCAAGGCGAAAGCATGCAGCAGTCCGGTATAGCAAGCGGGCAGGCAGGTATAGCAAGCAGGCACAGATAGGCAGGATAGCAAGCGATTAGGTCTTCGTGGTCTGCGATGGGCGACCGAGCACTCCGAGTTCGCGCACGCGAAAACGGTGACGTGTGAGCTTCACGACGTTCGACTGATGAGTCCCTGCCGTAAGACGGCTGGCCAAAAATGTGTTTGCCGTAAGACGTCTGTCTTGCGAATATGTGTGTGTGTGCCGCACGGCGGCTGGACGAAAAGTTCTGTGGAGAGGTGTGTCCTCTCCGACTGTTTGACGAGGAGTCCCTCTCTTCCGTTCTCCGGCTCGCGCACCTGCGAAGTACGGCGCGAGCGAGTACCGAATTCTTCCCATAATGGGGGATGCCACCCGCGGGCGGGCAGCACGAGTCGGGTGAGTCGCGCGAATATCGACAAGTGTACCAATCGCGATCCACCGACGTTT
>NW_020213038.1:0-2124 GCF_003070985.1 Temnothorax curvispinosus
TTTCTACGATTTTTTGTTACTGAGTTATCGTGGATTGAATAAAAAATCAGGATTTTGTTTTTGATTGCTCATAACTCTCTTAAAAAATCATTGTATCGCAATTTAAAAAACAGATTCTTAAAGCTGAAACTTTGCTTTATTGAACGTTATAATTGCCAAATTTTTTTAAATAACATTAGACACAAATGATACAAATGAGTGAAAATAATGTAAAAATTAGCGATTTTTCTCTTTTTTATTTTGACCCAGAAAACAATTGTGCAGGACAATAAAACAAATTTATTCTTTATTAAATACCTTGCATTTAAATTTTGGAAACCTGGTCTACGAAGATATTGCAGAAGCACAAAGAAATATTGTTGGACGCGATTAAAAAGGGCATCGCGGATTCCGACTCTGAAGCGCGAGACTTTGCCAGGAAGTAAGTAGTCCTTTATGGACGGATAAGTTCCAACGATGCCTGTCTTCGTTTACGACGAGATCAATTCAATAACGTTGATAATTTTATCGCTTTTTATAGATCATACTGGGCACTTGAAAAGCACTTTCCAAACGATGCTAAAAAATTATACGATAACTTGGATCCGTTGCACCAGCGCTACTTGAAATCTGCATCAATAGCGGCAGTAGTAACAGCTTAAATGTAGTAGATAACGCGAGATCGCTTAGCGTGCGCTCCGTGAGATCTCTCAGCAATAGCGGCAGTAGTAACAGCTTAAATGTAGTAGATAACGCGAGATCGCGTAGCGTGCGCTCCTTGAGATCTCTCAGCAATAGCGACAGTAATAACAGCTTAAATGTAGTAGATAACGCGAGATCGCATAGCTTGAGTTCACGTTTATACGACTGTGATGAGCGCGGCAGGTAAGGACTTCCCGCTTGTTTATTACCTCGATAAAACGCTCTATTAAAACGGAATACATTGCGATTGAATATATTAATGTTACTCGTGCTACAATCCTAATATAAAGGACTTGTCACTCTGTTTTTATGCTGCTTTGCGATTTCTTCTCTTCTTTACATCCGTCCTTGCCTCGGTCTTATCGTCAATCTGGTATCCCAATACTACAAAGACCAACAGACAGTTACTGCTGTAATTGTTCTATCGTCATTTTCTTCAGAAATAGATTGCACTTTGTACATGTCGTTACGTCACACTGCGGAACTGTTGTCTTACGTTAATTTTCTGTTTCTTTTTAATCTTGCACAGAAGTTGTAAAGTAGAAGTTGATGTAAACGTAAAGCTGATACTCCGCATAATTAATTTGTCTTGTATTTCTGCAGATCGAGACAAGGTCGGTAAATGGACGACGGCGCAGTTCAGAAAGCGATTAGACACGGAAACGCGGCTGCGGGAGAAACAGAACAACGATCGAGTGCGAAATATCGAGGAACTGCATGATGAAGTAAAAAAGCTAAAGGACCAGTTGTTCAAGAAGGATTTAATCGTGCAACAATACGAGAAGGATCTCGCCGAACGGGACAGATTGTTTAAACAGAAGAGCTTATCTCTAGAAGAAAAGTGTCAGGTATATGAGGAGAAGTAAATCGAATATAAATATAAAAATAAAGATTTTGTAAAATAAGATAACACAAGATTCTGATTATTACTAAGAAAACGAAAAGTTGTAACTGTTCTCCTGCATAAGAATGTATAACTTGCATGTAATGTTTTTGCATTTTTTCTTATCACTTCTCGAAAGCTTGGTTTTTACATTATACACATGAATTTTATATTTCATTGTAATCAAAATTATATATATTCGAATAAAGAAGTGAACTTAACGTTTTGAGTTTTATTGATATGGAAAAATACTTTATACTTGCAACTTGCAGCAACGTTTCGAAGAAATGGAAAGCAAGATTAGCGACCTGTGAGACAATACGCACCAAATTGAGACAATAAGGCTCCTGGGTAGTCACCGCAGCCATATTGAATTTCTTGCTATCTCGGCAAGAAATTACCCTATTTTATGTTGCGGTATTTTCCGAAATAAAAAGACATTTCAATAAAAAATCACTATAGATCGTTTCAGCACACTTCTAAAATTGACCAGATACTTTCCCTCGACAATAAACAAACAGCCATAAAACGAAGCCTAAACATACGGAAAAACAAGCTGT
>NW_020213039.1:0-2803 GCF_003070985.1 Temnothorax curvispinosus
CCCAAATCGCTTAGAAATCCAATTGTTAATAAATTTTTATTGCTCATAACGCAGGAAATACGAGTTTGGCTGACGTTTATGATAATACGACTTATAAACTACCTTTTGCAAGTAAATTTATCCATAAAAGCGATGGACCCAAATTTTTGCGGTGGGCTCTCGGACTATAATTTTACCTGGGACGCACTTTCCACCTCGCCTCGACATTCTTCGCTGACATCTAACTTTCACGCTCGCTTTATAGAACACGGTTTAGCCACTGCGCGCGGAGCCGACCAGGAATTTTCGGGCCGAGGAAGCGTGTAGATCCCACCGAGTTACTGCTAACTTTCTTACGCTTTCTTTGATATAAATATGCGTGTCTTAGCAGGAGGACATTGGTTTGAATGTTACGGACGAAAGATTGGTCACGTTTGACCTTTTTAAAAACCCTTGATGTTCCTTCTTGGGGGGTTTGCGCTATTTAGGAGACCAGGATCGGGAAAACGTGACTAATGACGCGATAATGGAATTTCATCTCGAGACCACAATAAATGAAATAAAAAGCGTAGCCAGGCAGGATCGATCGATCCGGCGAGAAGGAATGTGGATCCGAGTATGTCATAATGAACCTATAATTCTGTAATTAAAAGCGGGTAAGTGACCCATTGATCCATTCGATAACTCGCGAGTGAAGAGTACAACTTTTAAGACCGGTTGGATTTCATCTCCTTTAATCAAATTCGCTTTGTTTTTTTTTTGTGATATACAATATAGTCACAAATGGTATAACTATAATCTTACAAAATAAAACTGATAAAGAAACACACAGAGAAATTGATTAAAGGAGATGAAATCCAACCGGTCTTAAAAGTTGTACTCTTCACTCGCGAGTTATCGAATGGATCAATGGGTCACTTACCCGCTTTTAATTACAGAATTATAGGTTCATTATGACATACTCGGATCCACATTCCTTCTCGCCGGATCGATCGATCCTGCCTGGCTACGCTTTTTATTTCATTTATTGTGGTCTCGAGATGAAATTCCATTATCGCGTCATTAGTCACGTTTTCCCGATCCTGGTCTCCTAAATAGCGCAAACCCCCCAAGAAGGAACATCAAGGGTTTTTAAAAAGGTCAAACGTGACCAATCTTTCGTCCGTAACATTCAAACCAATGTCCTCCTGCTAAGACACGCATATTTATATCAAAGAAAGCGTAAGAAAGTTAGCAGTAACTCGGTGGGATCTACACGCTTCCTCGGCCCGAAAATTCCTGGTCGGCTCCGCGCGCAGTGGCTAAACCGTGTTCTATAAAGCGAGCGTGAAAGTTAGATGTCAGCGAAGAATGTCGAGGCGAGGTGGAAAGCGCGTCCCAGGTAAAATTATAGTCCGAGAGCCCACCGCAAAAATTTGGGTCCATCGCTTTTATGGATAAATTTACTTGCAAAAGGTAGTTTATAAGTCGTATTATCATAAACGTCAGCCAAACTCGTATTTCCTGCGTTATGAGCAATAAAAATTTATTAACAATTGGATTTCTAAGCGATTTGGGTCCATCGCTTTTATGGACGAAACTTGTTTCATTCAAAAGGGCATCAAATTCCCTTTCAGAAAATACCCGGCTGATTTGCTCTGGCCCCTGCAAAACCCAGGCTGATCATGATTTTTGACTCAACGCGCGAGTCAGATCGAGCGTGGCGTTTGAAATGCGCGCCGTAAACAAGGACAGAGCGTCACGCTTTTATTTATACTTTGGATACTATCTAATATTATAAATTTTTAAAGATCATAATTGTTGTTATTGTTATTATTTAACGTTTATGATATTATAATATTGTGTAGGGATTATGAATATTTTTGATTTTTTTATCATTTATATTATTATATTTTATACGTTAATTATATACTTTTATCATTTATCATAGTTAAAAATATCATATTTACAAGATAAAAAGTATGGAACTGTCAGAGAACGTAATGTAAATTGGAATTTTGTCGAATATTTCCAAGTTTTTTACATTTTTTTTATAATTAATTGAATTTTAACAAAATCATAGCAAATACTACACGGAAAAAAATAAACTGTAAAAAATCGTCAGAAATCTGATGACTATTTACAGTTTATGTAACTCGGCCACGGGTAATGATAAACTCGTAATTTTTCAATGAAATAAATGAGATACTACTAACACGTCAAATGAATTTTTGATATGCACATCAATGCTTTTTACAGTGTATAATAATATTAATATATATTCAAACAGTAAGATTAGATGTTCATACATCAATTTATAATAAAAATTCAGTAAAATGACTAAATTACAGTGCTAAACAGTATCTTTTATTGATAATTTTATTATTTTTTACATATCATTTTTTTCCGTGTAGTATTTGCTATGATTTTGTTAAAATTCAATTAATTATAAAAAAAATGTAAAAAACTTGGAAATATTCGACAAAATTCCAATTTACATTACGTTCTCTGACAGTTCCATACTTTTTATCTTGTAAATATGATATTTTTAACTATGATAAATGATAAAAGTATATAATTAACGTATAAAATATAATAATATAAATGATAAAAAAATCAAAAATATTCATAATCCCTACACAATATTATAATATCATAAACGTTAAATAATAACAATAACAACAATTATGATCTTTAAAAATTTATAATATTAGATAGTATCCAAAGTATAAATAAAAGCGTGACGCTCTGTCCTTGTTTACGGCGCGCATTTCAAACGCCACGCTCGATCTGACTCGCGCGTTGAGTCAAAAATCATGATCAGCCTGGGTTTTGCAGGGGCCAG
>NW_020213040.1:0-2609 GCF_003070985.1 Temnothorax curvispinosus
GTAAGTATAATTCGCTTCACGTTTATGTATGGAACGTTATTTATACTATCCAAAATTATTTCTAAAACAAAAACTAATGAATTATCATTCAGTAAACAACAGTTTTCATTTTTTTTTGTAAATATAGTGAACCCATTAAATTCTAAATGAGATATATCATCATTGCCTTGAACTGCTTTTTTAAAATGAATAATAGGATATGATTTTAAATAACATTTTTCAGGTGGAAGTTGATTTAATTCAAAAATTCGGTTAGAATATTCTTCTAATGGTTTGCCACAATTTTTTATCCGCTTTTTAATTTTTTGCATGTGATTTTTAAATTTAAAGCAACTAAAGGTATCTAAACAGCCAAGAGTTTTGACATCATTTGCAAGATGTTGTAAATTATGAACATTATGTGAAAGATATTCGAGTCCGAAAATATTTCTGTACTGTGAAATAAACCAAATTATTAAAGAATGTGCGAAATCATTAAGAACTAAACATTGTTCTGGATCCGCGAGTATACGAATAGCTATACTTAGTGATAAAAAATGATTATAATAATCTTGAGATACAAATGGCTTTAACAAAACTAAACCTAAATAAAGCACAAAAAGGCGAACTTCGGTAGCTTTCCAACTGTCAACATATGATAAATTTCTTGGCATTCTTGCAAATTCTTTAATTATATATTTTCTTGAGTCAATTAGATGTTTGTCAATTGAATCGATTGCAGCACTAGGTAATCTTACATTTTTTCTACCCCTAACATAAAATTGCAATAAACGACTTGTACCTAAACCAAAAAGATGCATATAATCTAGAGGAATTTGTAAAATCATATCTATAGGAAGATTTTCTAGAATTGAATCACCTACATGATGCTCTTCTTGACTACGAGTACGAAATGATTCGTTTGTTCTTAATGTAGAATTAATTTCCGGAAACACAACTCGATTACATATAAAATCTCCTTCTTGTGAGCATTTTGAACATGAAAAATAACCTGTGTGACCTTTCGTACAGGTGATCAGTGACTTAGCAGGAGCATCGCATAATATTGCATTTAATAGGACTTTACAATGATTGTTATCTAATGACACACCTTCTTGAAGAACAATTTGTGCTTCATTAACGAAAGGACGAAGAAAATCATTGACGTTATTTGGTTTTGACATTTCATGAAATATACCAACTGCAAAAGGCTCGGTATAAAAATCTTTAATTTCAATTGATGCAAGAATAGGCCAAAATTGGCTACCTGAACTTTTACTCAATGGTAAGCCATCGATATTAATATTTATTTTTACTTCACAAGGCACGGTTTTACAATATTTTGATATAGAACGTTTTATTCCCGAAGCTAATCTAAAATGAATGTATCTTCCACCACTAACAGAAACTATATTTTGAGAAATATTACGTGGTGTTTTCATTAAAGTTCTACACGTTTGAGGTAAATCATTATGACCATGTTTCCGCAGAATTAAAAGAAGTTTATCTGCAGTACCTTGAGGTATACAACATTCTGAAACTAAGATTTGCAAATCTTCTTGTAAACTAAAATTTTGTTCATTTTGTGAGATTTCATTATTAAAATCGATTGATTCAGTAGAAAAATCAGATAAAGAATCTTGATCATTATCTTGATATGCAATTGGAATGTCGAAGCTATTAGATGTTGAAGAATCATAATTATACCTTGATAAAATTGGGATATTATTGGATGAATCCAATGTGTTATTATTACTAAAATGGGTATTACTATCAGTTTTATTTGAAAATGTTGTGACCTCTGAATTAAAATCATTACACATCATTTCTACATTAGATTCAAAATTAGTTTCAGAATTAGTTTCAAAACATTTTTTAGGAATATTTGATGTAGTTTCAACCTTATCTAATTGAGAAATGTGAAATGAAATTAATTGGCTTTTACGCCTTTTTGATAAATGGTGATATGCTTTCGGCATGTTGAAATCTTGATTATTAAAATTAGAATAAACAATTAAGCTTTAATAATTAGAAAGATGATAAACATGATTAAGTATTACAAGAAATTCCCAAAATATTAGTATTTAAAAAGTAAAGAGTTTAGATAGACAGAAAGAATTAATATAAGAAAATGTATATATAAATAGGCAAATATATAAAAAACAAATATTGATGAAAATGTCTCATAAATTAAATACTTCTTTCAATACTAATTAAATGCAATAAATGATAATAAAAGTGGATATAGCGGATGGAAATGCAAATAAACTGGCAATAATATGTGTCATTGAGTAATTGAGAAATTGTTTGCAAAGCTAAAACGTTCAAAATTTAATATTAATTGAATGATTATGAAAGCTTCATGAAATAATTAAAGTACATAAAATGTGCTAGTTAATGATAAGGAGGACTACATACAAAACTTTGCCAATTAAATTAAATGAGTTACAACGTAATTGAAAGTATTAATTCTTGTACAAATAAAAATTGCAAAAAATTATCTCTCATAACCTATCATAACTTATTAAATTCTAAATAGTATTGTGATCAAATATAGTTTCCAATTAATAAATAATATTTATAACTTCCCGGCTTTCTGAACTTGTGATTCGATGAAGATCCAAAATCCA
>NW_020213041.1:0-1089 GCF_003070985.1 Temnothorax curvispinosus
TTCTCCTCAAAGCTGAATCAGGAGAAGTGAAAAGTTCCTGAAGATAAGGTAATTGAGAAGAGAGAGAGAGAGAGAGAGAGAGAGAGAGAGAGAGAGACTATTTGCGTGTGTTATTACATATGTCCTCCGGGGCGAAGCCCGGGAAACGAGCTAGTATTATTATAATAAAGAAACAGAGTTTGTAGTCTTTTTTGTCCGCTATCTCGGAAACCATTTGACCGAATTTTTACCAAAAGTATATAAAATAAGGGTAGAATTTTCCGGGGAGTGTCATAAAGCGTATAGTTTTTTGTTGCCGATTTTCTGAAAACCGGTTTTTTTAATTTTTCAAAAAATGACCGAATTTCAAAGAATTGTATATGAAACAGGGGTAGAATTTTTCGGTGAGTGCTGCAAAGTGTATAATTTTTTGTTACCGATTTTTTGGAAACCGGTATCAACAATTTTTCTAATTTTTCGGAAAGGAACTTAAGAGCGAACCTGTGATGTTATTTTTTGACTCGGTATTTATTCTTTTTGAGTAGAGACTAAAGTTGTTAAATTTACATTAATTAATTAATATTGAAAGTCGTTAAATTCACATATTAAACGTCAATGCTACGCGTATGAGAGCCATGCATATGAGGTCGCGAGAAAAGCCGCGGGGCATGCTAGTACACACACACACACACACACACACACACACACACACACACATATATATACATATATATATACAGTGCCTTTCGAAAGTTCGGGGCCACCTAAATAATTTGTGAACGGTTTGAAATATAGAATTAAAATTTATACCCAAATAGCACAGCTGATCTTTATGAATTCATAAAGATTAACTGTGCTATCTGGGTAGGGATACAATGGGATCACAAAGTTTATTATTTAACTACAAAAACAGCCACCTCCACATCGGGGGCCGGGGGATGGGGGAGCCAAAAAATCTTAAATGGCATGTGGGGTTGAGTGAAGACTCGTTCGAAAGGGATTTTCGAGACGAAAACAACGCGATGTGGCCGAGATCTGTACGATTCTTTTTCGCGAAGTTATGATCATTTGAACATAGCAGTCAGCAGAGATAAAGACCCCACGGTTCGT
>NW_020213042.1:0-1567 GCF_003070985.1 Temnothorax curvispinosus
ACGTGTTATTTAAAGACAAATGATTTTATCGTAACTTAGGAATAGAAGATTCTCAATTTCCAAGTGCATATTATATCTAATATTTTTTTTACGCATATACCACATACATATAAATCTTGGCATTTTTTTCCGGATTTTGTGATATCGACACATGCAGCATATTTGTATAACTGTCTTCTTAATTATTATTATTATACGTTCTATTACTATTGCTATTGCTATTATTTTTTAATTTTTTTCTAATTTTTTTTGTAACGTCGTTAGAAGTTTTTTCATGCTATTATAAATTTAATTTAATTTACATATTTTACTATATGTATTTATTTATATGTATTATTAATTCTATTATAATCTCTCTGACAGTGTTCACAAAATAATATGTATTTTTATCGCAAAAATGTTTTATTAAGTGTAAAATATTCAGTATGACAATATGTAACAATAATTTATGGTACACGTAACTAAGGTACACGTACAATATAAGGGTTACGTGAGACACTAAAGGTTCGTCATATACTCTAGAAAATTAGTCGTCGTACTCGTCGTACTCGTCGAAGGGATATACCTACAAACCTGGACTTCTTTTTCTATCATCCTCCACCACACCCCTGCTGATCGCTTTTCTTTCTTCGGTTAAGAGTGGTGGCGTTGCCTCAACCTCGCCCTGATCCGTAAATATTGGCGACCCCGTAACAGCTTCTCGTAAAAATCACTTGATTACAACCCCTCCCTTCATCATCCAAACGTCGTTCATCAACGGAGAATTGCAATAAAAAGTAGGCGCTCTAGCGCTTTTTTTTTATATAATTATTTAAAATATAGTGAAAAAGATTACGTTATTCGTGTATATAATTTTAACCGTGACAAAATTATGACAAAAACTGAGAATTTTTTAGTTTAAATTCCATCTTTTTTAACTTTTAAAATAATCGTTGATGGTCATAATCAGATTTAATAATCAAGCTAGTTTGGTCCAAATAATATGTAGAACGATGATTACGAAGAAAGCATCTTTTTTGCTTCGTGACTGAAAAGCGATTTAGAAAATAGCGTAACAAAAGTGAAGATTAAGAGATCGCATTTTGACGTTTTATTAATCGTAGAACCGTAAAAGTGAATTAATTCTCAACGTGATGAGAGAGATGTTTTACAATTCATTTTTAGGAATATGAAATTGACGAGAAGTTTTTGAGTTTAAATTGAACTGTAGAATTGTTTAATTACATTAATTAGAAATCCTTAAAAAGAAGGTCTATATAGATATTAGCTTCATTTTGTCTATGGATTCTGTGAACACAAATTGAAGATGATTAATTCCTATAGTTCTAAAACCTCCAAGTTATACCAATTCAGCTTATACTATTCAGCTACTCATAATACGATATACTCGTGCTTGCATGCCGGTCGAAGAATTGTTCCAATGCTTTTCGATACTTTTTACTTGACTTTTTATGAGAATTGTGCGTGTCACTATAGTTCGATAACGTATATTGCGTTACCTACGATATTTTTTTCGGACATAATAACGGCGCATAGCCGCTAGCCGCGCAACGCGTCACCCTCGATA
>NW_020213043.1:0-10488 GCF_003070985.1 Temnothorax curvispinosus
GAGCTCAATATCATCGACCATGTTACTCTAAATTTTGCTTGCCTACGAGATCTTCCACTAACAAAACGGGCCGACTACTTGAGCCAGATGTATCTTCGGCTATAGATCGTATCTACGAGTATTTAGAGAAAAACAAAGATCAGTGTCAATTTTCTTTGCGGGAATTAAGCAGTGTCGTCGAAAACCCCCCCAGCAATGGAACAATAAAGAAAAAATTAACCGAAAAGTATGGGGAAAACATCGTCATCACTAGTTTAATAGGACGTACTCCAATTATTTGTTTCTGTAATCATCAAGTTTTGCTAGATTCATGGTATCAGGATAAAAAACATGACGAAGCAGCCGAAAGATTGAGAATAGTTCGAACAGCAGCTGCCATAATTTCTGAAGACATAAGGACCAAAATTTATGATACAGATAACTATCCAAATCCTGAAAAATTCTTAGACACTGCAGAAGACGATGTTCCAGAAACGCTCAAAATTTTCCTGAAGGAAATCATTCTTAAACACAGGCGTAAACCCGGGGATAAATATCAAAGGCAATGTACGGCTATTGCACACTTAATAATAGCAGCGACAAGACCACGGTCATTTTTGTCTTGTTTACAAGTTGGACTTGCAGCTTTCCTCCATTCCAGATATGGCTCTAAAAATCTGATCAATGTTTTATCAGCATTAGGCTGTTGTGCTTCATACACCGAGGTTGATACCTTCCAATTATCGGCAGTATTACATCCCGACATGGACATAAAATCAGGTTTTCTTCAATTTGTTGCTGAAATGCCGATGTCAATGTATGTACACTTGATGGATTAAATACATTTTACTCAATGGAAATGATTCAGTGCGTTACACCCAAAGTCAAATATACAACTTCACGCGGTATATTCCGGGTAACAGATGTTCCTTCTACAACCGCAACTGGACTTCGTACAATTAAAGTTAAAAAAATAGAAAACAGCTATCCCATTATTTCAAGAGCATCAGATATTTTATGGATGTATGGTAAAATGAATGACTTTCCTCGATTGTGCGGATGGAATGGCTTCATAGAAGAGATGACAGCATCGAAACAATATTTAATATCTGGCATAATTGCGTTGTCATTCATTAATGCTCCTCCAAGTGATTACAATACTGTATATACAACCTTGCTCACTGCAGCCGAAAAATGCAGAAAGGCGGGGCAACAAACATGCATTATAACTTTCGACCAACCGCTGTATCAGAAAGCTCGTGAAATCGTCTCATCCAGTTTGGATTCTTTATTAAAATCGGTAATCGTAAGACTTGGAGGATTCCACATGTTGATGTCTTTTTTGGGCTCGATTGGATACATAATGTCTGGTAGCGGTTTGAAAGAACTGTTGTCTCTCATTTACGCTCCAATATCTGTAGACAAAATAATGACTGGCAATGCGTATGCGAGGGCCATCCGAGGACATATATTGACACATTTAACCTTAGGTCGCATTATTTTGGGAATGGTCGAGTTCACCGAGGAAGAGAGGATCGAAATAGAAGACGTTTTAGAAAATTTTGACGACGGAAATTGTGAATTGAAACTGCAGCAAGAACCATTCACAACAATATCGACACGAGTTCAAATCCACTTGGAGAAATTAGAACTGAACGGCCCCACTGCTAAATTGTGGATTCAATATTTCCGTATGGTCACGATAGCAAAACAATTCATAGAGGCAGAGCGAACAGGGAATTGGGAGTTGCATTTGTCAACAATCGAACAAATGTTACCATTTTTTCACGCTACTGGGCATTTCAACTACGCCTTGTCAAGCCAACTGTACTTACAAGATATGCGTCAACTTCAATCAAATATGAATTTCCGTGAGTACAGCAATTTTGTACGAAAAGGCTTTTTCACCATTAGGCGATCAGATAAATTTTGGTCGGGAATCTGGAGCGACATGACCATTGAACAAACATTGATGAGGTTCATGAAGAGCACTGGTGGATTAACGCGGGGCCGAGGACTAACCGACAGTTTTATCGAAATGGATTTTGGGCATGCCCATCATGCAGAGGGTATCGGAGGCGATAGAAGAATTTACAGATGTATTATCATCAAGTACGGAATAACATGTCGATGCGAGACCAACTAGACAGACGAGAGACAACGATGATGTTGAAAAACTTCTAAAATGGTTATCAGAGCATCCACCTTTTTCAGTGGATGGATTGGACAGCATTGTTTCATTGAGTACCGGGATTGTTGGCAGCATTAATATCAATTGTCACAACTCTCAAAAGATTGGGCTGGATGGAATGAAGGCGATAGTTGGGCAAAATTTCGGTGAAATTTCTTTTTCTCGAAAAAAGAGGGTGCTTCCTTTGTCGGCAATGACATCGTCCGTGAAGATTGCTGATACTGTTATTCCAATCGATCCGGCTTTACTGTATCAACGCATTTCTTTTGCCAAAGAATCACAAGATCAACTGAAAAAATATTTCGAATACGAACTTGCTCCTTACCCATTATCTTTCTTTGATGAAGTTGGCTTGCGCAAAAGCAAAAAATCAGCTATGTACGCTTTGTTTCAACCGATAGAGGATACAGTAACTTTAGGAGATGTCTGCTATGTGATTGATGGCGGGTTTTTGCTGCACAAAGTTGTTTGGAGAAAGGGTGAGATATTTTCATTCATTTCTGACACGTATGTACAAAAGTATTATGGGAAAAATGCAGTTATCGTGTTTGATGGGTATTCAGAGGATATCGCAAAGAAAAGCACAAAAACTTCGGAACGATTACGACGATCAACGAAAACTACATCTGCAGACATTCTTTTTGAGGAATCAATGAGTGCAACAATGTCTCAAGAGAAATTTCTCTCCAATGAGAAAAATAAAGCGCGTCTAATAACCATGCTGAAAAAGAAGTTCCAAAACGCCGGGCATTCAGTAAAACAACATGAAGAAGATGCGGATACGCTCATCGTCTCAACAGCTTTGGAAATGGCCTCGGACTATGAATCAGTTGTTATCGTTGGCGAAGATATTGATTTACTAATTATTTTAACCGGGATTGCAAATGAAACTCAGAATAACGTTTATTTTATGGAGCCTGGAAAAGGAAAGTGTGTTTGTATTCATGTTTGTATTCTTCCACGAGTTTGCAAAATCCAACTTTGGCGGAACACATTTTATTTTACCATGCCTTCACGGGTTGTGACACAACTTCAGCATTATTCAACCAGGGAAAAATTAAAATTACGTTACTATTAAAAAAGACTGACGATTTGAAAGAAGCTATAAACTCCTTCAAAGATTCGTACGCCGATCCAGATGTCATTGACGACGCGGGAGAGAAAGTTTTAGTCGCTTTGTACGGGGGTCAACGCAACGATTCGTTGAATAAATTACGGTACGATGGCTTGGGCGTTTAATAACAAAAAGCAAATTTAACCTTGCCTGTTTGCCACCAACAAAAGCTGCGGCACGGCAACATTCCTTGCGTACATACCATCAAGTTCAACAATGGATGGGTAAAGAAGAAAATAGCCGAATCTTGGGGCTGGAAGCAAGGACCAAATGGCTTGATGCCCATCTTCACATTGCAGGAACCAGCACCGGCAGAATTATTAAAATTCGTCACATGCAAGTGCGAAAAAGGCTGTGAAAAGCAATGTGGCTGTCGGAAAGCTGGGTTAAAATGCTCTGACATTTGCTTCTTTTGTCACGGACAATCTTGCGCGAATGCCAAGGAAATCGATCACGTCGAATCGGACAGCGATGACGAAGAATTAGAAACCCGAATGGACCAGTTTTGTGCCCAAAGTAACAGATTCGGAGCGCCGTTAGACACGTATCTCGATTGCACGAACAATGACACATTATTGGACGAGGAATGCCAAGCATCTGATATCCTATTTCAAGAACCGATACTTATAAACGAAATTTTCCTTGAGAATGTGGAGAGGAACGTTTCTGACAATCCTGGACCTTCTGGCAGTAAGAGACGGAGACTCTCATAATTATAGTGATTTTTATTAAAATGAAGTAAACAGTGATTTTTATGTTATGCTCGAAATTTTATTTTAACTACAATAAAACAATTGCATAGTACTTTCAGTTACAGATTGTTGCATTTGGGAAAACTTGGAACTTGAGTGTCTTGTCCCCCTTTTAAATTCTGCAAAAATCGTAAAGTAATTGTATTTTGAATGAAGAAATCATCATTTTCCTAACTCTTCAAAACTTTCTAAATGTAACAATCGTCGGAGTCAAAATATTGTATTCAATCTCCTTAACCCACATTCCATCAATAAATACTCAATACATTAATACAATCATCGAAAAGTAAAGAAAAATATATTTTATTTGAATATTTTGCGTGACAAGTAGAAGGTTGCAAATTCGACATTATGTGTAAATGTATTTTTAATTTGTTTCTCTGGATTTGCAACACTTTTGCATTAATTTTGTAACACAAAATTAGTCATTAATAAGTTGCAATAATTTGCGTAACTAGTAAAGGGTTGCAAATTTATATTCGGATAAAGGAAGACATTTGAAGCACTCCGTAAAATTTGCAAAACTTTTGCAATTTTTTCACGCTTGTAAAAAGTGCAAAATAATAATTGTTGCTAATTTTTCAAGGTTGCGGACCTTGTCCGAGGTTGCAAACTTAATAGCTTGTGACGAAAAATAATCTCAACGTTTGCAATCAATTTGCAAAACTTTTGCAATTTTTTTGGCAAAATTACGACCAAATAAACAATTGTTCCATCATTGATTTAAAAAAAATATGTTGCGTGTAACATAGAAGGTTGCAAATTGGTACAGCTGTTCGGGGTAGTTGTAAAAGTTATTCTATCAGTTTGCAGCACTTTTGCAATTTTTTCCTCCAAATTACAAACAAAAATTATTTTATAAGTTATTTTATAAAAAAATTCAATGTTGCGCGCCTCAAAATAGGTTGCAAATCTAACACACTGTGGAAAATATTACAATAGACATTGCTTTAAGTTTGCAGGACTTTTGTAATTTTTTTCGCAAAGTTATAATAAATTAACGTTTTTTGCAATGTTTAGCATGTTTCGGACCTCGGGGATGGTTGCAAAATGAGATTTATTGTTATTTCAACTCACCCAATATTCCATCAAAATTTGAAAACTTTTGTAATTAAAGTGAATTGATTGTCTTTAATGACTGGCCTAAATGCCATAAATGCGGGAAGACCGGTCATTACGAGCGAACCGGTATGCAAGCAAATACACATTGCCGAAAGCGGAAAAGCCTGGTGGAATCAACAGCATCTAGTGCTCGTATTGCAAGAAAGCAGCAAGCGAGACGAATGCTGGTCGCTAAACGGGCGACTGAAGCCTAAGGGACCGCGTCGATCAAAAACGGAAGCTGCTAGAAAAGCACCAGTAAGCACAGTGAGAAAAACAAAATCAAACGAATCTAGCGAGGACACATCCTCCAGCAGCAGCAGCGAAGAGGAAGAGAAGCCCAGAAAAAATAAGACACGCGCCGCTGAAACATATAGGGTGTTACAGATAACGGAGAAGCACAAGGTGGTCCCGCTAGATATGATAACGTTGCCTATACAGAAAGCGGAAAGAGAGGAAATGAATCTTCTGCTAGATTCAGGAGCGACATTGACACTAATAAAAGTCGGAAACTTAAAAGGTAAAACGATGGTGCGGGAAGAACGATTAGCGTTAATCGGCGTAACTGGACACCAAATCCACACGTTAGGGAAAATAAAAACGACAGTGGATCTCGGAAATAAAAAAATACGCCACACAATGTACGTGGTGAAGGACGACTTCCCTATCGAATATGAGGGAATATTAGGAAACGATTTTCTAACTAAACACAAGGCCGACATTTTGAACACATCGAAGCAGTTGAAAATCGGTAAAGCCACTTTCAAACTTCGACCATATCGAAAGATACCTTTACCGCCTCGCAGCGAAACCATCGTCAAAGCCGTCACCGATCATAACCGAGTAGGCATCGTAAAAAGCGGCGAACCTGCTCCCAGAGTTTTTATCGGGCATTGCCTCGTAAAGCCAGTCGAATTTAAATGCCCGGTCAGCATTTTGAACGTGACGGACAAGCCGGTCGAGATACTCACACCTCACGTAACGTTAGAGGACATGCCGGCTAACGACCCCGCCGACGTTCTCACATTACACGCGACCGAGAAACGCGAGTCCATTACCGAGCGACGCAAGAAACTACGCGAACAATTACAGCTCGAACACTTAAACGACGAAGAGCGAAAAGAAGTAGAACAAATCTGCGATGAATTTTGCGACGTATTCTATTTAGACGAAAACAAGCTGAGCGCGATTACAGCTATAAAGCACGAAATAAATACGCGACCCGATAGCGCACCGGTGAACGTAAAACCATATCGGCTGCCGGAGAAGCATAAAGCCGAAGTGAAAAAACAGATACAAAAAATGCTAGACGACGAAATAATCCGCCCCAGCGCAAGCCAATGGAACGCGCCTATAATAGTCGTTGCCAAAAAACCTGACGCGTCTGGCAAAATAAGATTTTGAGTCGTGATAGATTTTCGAAAAGTAAACGATCTAACCATGGGAGATTCCTTCCTCATGTCGAATATCACCGACATACTCGACCAACTAGGCAACGCAAAGTACTTTACGGTGCTAGACCTAGCATCGGGATATCATCAAATCCCGATGCATGAGGGCCATAAGAGTAAAACGGCATTCTCCACCCCGGACGGACATTTCGAGTTTAACCGAATGCCGTTCGGATTGAAAAACGTGCCAGTAGCATTTCAACGGCTAATTTACGCAGTACTAGCCGGACTACTAGGCTTGAAATGTTTCGTATATATCGACGACATCGTGATTTACGGAGCATCTCTAAAGGAGCACCTCACACACCTAATCGCGGTATTAATCAGACTCCGCAAACTTAAACCTGTAGCCAAATAAATGCGCGTTCTTACGAAAGGAGGTCATTTACCCAGGGCATGTAATTTCCGAGAACGGAATATCGCCGGACCCGTCTAAATTACAACCGGTAAAAGAATTTCCGATCCCGAGAAGAGTGAAAGACATACAATCTTTTATCGGTCTAGCCGAATATTATCGAAAATTCATTGAAAATTTTTCAAAAATAGCCAAGCCCTTGACCAAGCTTACAAAGAAAGGAGAAAAGTTTAATTAGTCAATCGAGCAGCAAAACGCTTTCGACGTACTAAAAGAAAAATTGACAATGGGGACAATGGTCTAGCCGAATATTATCGAAAATTTATTGAAAATTTTTCAAAAATAGCCAAGCCCTTGACCAAGCTTACAAAGAAAGGATAAAAGTTTAATTGGTCAATCGAGCAGCAAAACGCTTTCGACGTACTAAAAGAAAAATTGACAATGGCACCGGTATTGAATTACCCTGAGTTCGACAAGGAATTCTTGGTAACCACCGACGCGTTAGATTACGCCATCAGAGCCGTGCTCTCACAGGGGACAGTAGGCCAAGATCGACCGATCGCATACGCCAGCCGAGTATTATGCAAGGCGGAACAGAATTACAATACAACAGAGAAAGAGCTATTAGCCATCGTGTGGGCGGTTAAACATTTCCGTCCCTATTTATATGGTGTCAGATTTAAAATAATAACAGATCACAATCCGTTGATATGGCTGTTCAACGTGACTGACCCCGGCTCAAGGCTAATCAGATGGAGGCTCAAATTAGAAGAGTACGACTATGAGATCGTACACAAAGCCGGAAAAAGTAATCTGAACGCCGACGCGTTGAGCCAAAACCCGATAACGGAGGCATCGGCCGTGCATATGACACAGCAAAACGAGAACACTCCGAAGAAGTATACCGAATAGGAAAAGCAGCAGATACTATTCGAATATCATGACTCGCCTACAGGAGGGCACCAGAGAGTCACTCGAACACTAAACCGCATCCGATTACAACACAATTGGCGCGGAATAACGATGGATGTAGAAGATTATATAAGCAAGTGCGAGTACTGCCAGAAAAATAAATTAAGCCGAAAAACGAAAATGCCATTGATCATTACAGACACACCCGAGCGACCATTTGAGAAATGCGCGCTCGATATAGTAGGACCGTTAACGGTTACGAATAACGGAAACAAGTACCTCCTCACATTTTAAGATAACCTAACGAAATTCAGCAAAGCGATACCTGTAGAAAACCAGGAGGCAAATACAGTCGCAAAAGCTTTCGTCACGAAAGAAGTTTTGGAACACGGGATACCGGAGAAAATTCTCACGGACCAAGGAACAAATTTCATGAGTGAGATATTTAAGAATATGTGCAAGCTATTAAAGATAGAAAAAATCCAGACGACAGCATACCACCCCAAGAGTAACGGAGCGTTGGAAAGGTCACATCTCACTCTAGCAGAATACTTTGAGGCACTACATAAATGAAGATCAGACCGATTGGGATGAATGGATACCCTACGCGATGTTTACTACAACACAACACCTCATACTACGACAGGGTTTATGCCGTTTGAACTTGTCTACGGACATCGAGCGAACCTACCGACAGCACTATCTAAGCCTCCAAAATTGACGTATTCATACGAGGATTACGCGCAAAAATTGCGAGAACGAATTCGCGCAACGAGCTAAGTCGTGAGAGAACACACTAAAGATGCAAAAGTGAAAGCGAAATTGCAATTCGATAAAAAATGTAATAAGGAAACATTTAAAATAGGTGACAAGGTACTGTTACACGACGAAACAGTACGACGCGGACGATCAAAAAAGCTCGACTCACAATGGATAGGGCCATACGTGATTGTGGAAAAACACAGTGACGTAAACTATACAATCAAAATAAAGCGCAAGACGATAACGCGTGCATGCAAATCGGCTAAAAGTATTTATCGAAGAATAGGGCTCACGCGCAACGGAATACCAACAATGAGCAGTAGGAAAGCGATTTAGACATATGCACATATGCCGACAGAACATTCGTATATATATATATATATATGCGACACAAAATACCCCGTATATTTCATAACAGCGCACGCACCCTGCGAGGTGCAAATTTATATCCGAGCACAAAACGATAATTGCGAGCGACGTCACATTCTCTCGAATGTGACGTTCTGAATTGTAATCGTAATAAGAATAGGAATCGCTATCACATGCGTAAAAAAAAAAAAACAAAGGAAAACACGCGACGCGACTTCCGCAAGCAACTAGAAAAATAAAATAGCAAATAATGTAACCCCATGGAGAAAAAAAAATTATCATGTATAAATAAAATGTGACGAAAAACCTCATACCTCGGTTTTTCTTTTTCCACGGGGGAAGGGATGTTGTGAGACGGAGGTCGAGTTGACCTAGTTGCGACACAGAGCTGCCAGCGCAAGTCCGATTATTGCCAAATACATCTTAGGTGGCATTCCGGGCATCACCCGATTGCCAGCGCGAGTTCTGGTTATTGCCAAATGCATTCCGGGCATCATCCGATCGCCAGGCGATTGACCAAGGCCCGGAAGTAAAAGCGCTGACAGCTAAGTCAGCATCGCGGAAGCTAAGGCGCAAGTGATAAAAGCCCGCCCTTCCGAGAAGCGGCGGGCAGTCTAGAACAAAAGGCGATAACGCGCACGACCGAACGTAATCCATTATATTGTAAACGCCCGCAAGTCAGGGCAGTGAAATAAGAAGATATCTGTATCATTCCAAAGAATAACTTTATTAAACATTGTTCAATCAATAAACTGGCTAAGTGTTTCTCCTTCCTCCCGGCGGATCCAAAAGAACTCAGTGCCGACCCTGCGACCCAAGGTACGGCACAACAAGCGGATTAGTGAGAAATTTCGTGCCCGACAACGCTCTGTGTCGCACCGTCACGGACTTTGACGCAAGGTCGCGCAAGATTCGTCGCGTAGCGCAACCTGAGACTGACAGTGACGCAGTTAACAAACTATACGTAGATCAGTGTGTTAAAAGTATCAGAGATCAACGGAAAGAGTCAGGCGAGAAGCTTACCGCGTTTGAGAAGGACGTGCAAGGGTTACAATTAGAAACGGCTAACGAACGGTTAAGAAACGGCTCAGAAACGACTATCAAACGACGATGAGTGACAAGAAACGGTTAATTGACGACGACGAACGACAACAAACGGTTCAAGAACGGTTGTCGGACGGTTGTCGAACGGTTCAAGAACGGCTCAGAAGCGGTTACGAACTGTTAGAAGCGGTTATGAACTGTTCAGAAACTACTACGAACGATGCATTAGAAACAGAAACGGCGACAACGAAACATGAGACCGTTAAAATCCGATGTAGATAAAAATATCGAAAAGCGACGGTTGGTGGATGTTTGAAGGTGAAATAGAAAAAAGAGAGAGAGAGAGAGATTGTATAGGTGCGGCAGCCAAGCGTTCGTATTGTGATAGGTCGGTACGCGAGGATATGTATGCGAAGAAATAGTTCCGACCGCGTAGTAACGCGGGCGCTCGAGAACGG
>NW_020213044.1:0-2913 GCF_003070985.1 Temnothorax curvispinosus
CGAGAAAATCCACCCGGCGCGAACGGTATCGTGCCAATAATTGTGCGCAACTTAAGTACACGCCGGTGCTTAAGGATCAAGAAATTGCGAAATAATGAACACTTCCTCGGGCGAATGATTATAAAAAAAGAATGTCCGTCATTAGAATCAACGATGGACGGCACTGTAGGCCAATCCTGTTACATTGCGTCGTAGAATTTTACAATTGCGTAGTCATTTGTCTTAAGACCACGCACGGGACACTTCTCTCCGTTGTAATCAACATTTCTTTACTATTTTTTTAAAGATCCCGCGTTATTTTGTCTGTTAAATTACCTTTCGTCATTGTAAATTTTCTTTTTTGTAAAAATAAATTCTTATATACGAATGATTAATCATTATGTTTTTACGTAAAGCAATCTGCAGAGAGAGATTTATAGAATTATATAAAAATTTGCAAAATTATAAATTATCGCGTTAACGCGAATCAATGGTACGCTGAAAAATTCGTCGACTTTTAAATTGCAAATTTTTTTGGTGTTGCGATAATAAAAATGTTCTGTTTACAGCTTAAGTAAAGATTGAATCGAAGTAATTTCTCATTTATTGCAAAACGGAGCTGTGTTTATTTTTATACGATTAAACGCGATTTGCGGATATATTAACGCAAAATGTGATATTGATTTAGCGATCTCGCCATATTGGTGAAAATTAAATGCAGGAATATTGCATAAATTCGCGCTACAGTAAACGAACGCGCACGGTCGCGGTGATTCGAATGTCATTCAATCGCTGCGGATGTTGCATAAAAAATAGTATATCGCGGTTGACACTTTTACAATATCTATCATTCATATTGGTATCAAGGTAACCACTCCTTTCTACGTCATACGCGCAGCTGGCGCAATTTCCTCTTAAGCTTCTTTAAAAGGCTAATGTGCCTCTTTTTTATTTACTATTTACAGAGATAACGCAGATAAATAAGATGGCAGATTGCTGAGATTGCCGTATCTATCTTGCGCAAATCCGATGAAAATAATACAAGACGCACATTCGTGCACTAGTCCTTCCAAGACATATGTACATATGTTGTTGCATATTTTTAACGGATGTCTTTAATTGAATTTTTGTATCTCTTTAATCGGCGATTAAAGGAACTTAATGTAAAAATAGAGTGAATCGCACGCTCGTTATAAATCTCGACGGTGAATACGCGATAGCGTATACGATACGATCGGAGTTAGGTCCTTTTTCTCGCGGCCCCCTCGAGGGGACGATAACTCGCGTTAATTTGACAGTTAATTAGCGCCGATCGGATCGATCGTACGGTTCGCGATGCACTTCCGCGATTAGCCTTTTTTCTCGAAGCTGCCCGCTGCGTTTACTTTGCCGTTTGCGACTCGCTATTAATTTCGCCTCGCTATGACGGCCTGAGTATGCTGTAAAGATGGATGCTTAATGTGTCATGTCTACATCAGGCTTATTCGCAGATACTGCAGAGAAAGGCTGTCCTCGCGCGCTTTAAGAATTAAATCTATTTCTATAAATAAAATTTTAAAACATCTATGTGTTACACACTGTGGTAGGTCTCAATAAATTTTTAGTTTTCGACATTGCGACAAGCAATTTCCGTCTTCGGCAATCTATTTTTATTTTTTTTGTTACGAGAACAAAAATTAAAACTTTAAAATTTTTTACAAGATTTATTTAAAAGATTATCGTATCTATTTCCTAAAATAATTCAAGCGGAAATAATTTTGGCGTTTAGAAACGGATGATGTACCTCGCACTAAAGAAATGAGAGAAACGAGAATTTATTTCGATAAACGGGACTCTCGGCTGATACTCTTTAATTAATAAAGTTAAATCACCTTATCTGCCGGCGAATTTATTCGCTCGGCGGTGCACACGAGATTGCGAGATTTCTTCGATACGGCGCACGATACCGCGTGAAACCGTGCGGTCGGCGCGCGGCACGGCGGCGCGTTATAGCAATCCTGAAAACTTCCGTCATCGCCCGCGGCGGGTATTAAGAATGTCGTTGATTAATCTTACGTGTTGCCTTTTTTACAGTTTTACACTCTACCATTCTGTAAATAAAAGACGCCGCCGGACGCGCGCGGCGGCGGATACTTGAGCCGGTGGGTGTGCGCCTCTCTATGCGCGGCTCTTCATTTTCACCCCCTCGTCCCGTTTCCCACCTCGCACCTTCTTCGCCGAGAAAGCACTCCGGCAATGGGAAAGCAACGATCGCGGTTAGGATCATCGGAATTTCTGATCGGAGAAATTCCCCGGGATTATTATGAGAATGGATCAACGTTGAAACGTACGTCAGAATCCGGGATGCGTTTAATTAACCTTCGCGTCCCGCGTTGACCTTATTCAACATTGTAAATCTAACTCGATTACGAAAATTGGGGATCTTTCTCGTTGCGCACTCTTTCGTGCGTTACTAGAGGTGCGTTGTTCGTTTTAAATCTGCAATACTCGCGGAACGCACTGCCACGGGTTAAAAGGAACAAAGTGGTTAAAGATTCAAACGCTAATTACATGTGATTTATTTAGCGGAGTTTTAAGACCCTAATATCAGCAGGATGGCAAACATGTTTATTGTTTTATTCATTGGCCCGGCAAACGCGCTCGCTGCCGTGATCGACGTTAACAAATGATACCCCATCACTGCGAAGATCAGCGTCGGCAATCCGACGATTATAAACTTGTATCATTCGATTTCGGACGTAGTTTGGATTAATGGAGGTAAATTTATGCCTATAAGGTCGACTCGACTTGAAATTATAATGGAAATCGAATGATATAATACGTTTATTTATTCAATATTATATTTCATCATTGATATTATATTTCTTTATTAGAATCTCGCTTCTCTGAGACAAAAATTAACTTTGAGTTGAATTCAATTTTTTCAATTTCAAG
>NW_020213045.1:0-427 GCF_003070985.1 Temnothorax curvispinosus
ACTTCCTTTTAATGATAATTGTGGGTTAATAGCAAACGGTTGTAATGTTTTTATTTGCATGAATGGTATATATGGTGATACCATTCTTTCTTCAACCGCTGTCAAATCTGTTACAACCTTTGGCACATTATTAAACCTTAAATCTTCGTTTGCTGTTGTTTTTGGAAGCTGTCCTAATGTGATATATCTTTTACAAGTCTTACAAATATATTCCGATGAGTTATTGATAATTTTATTAATGAATTCATCAATATCCATCCTTGTGCCAATCAACTTATTTCGTATTTTGATAATACTAAAATGCTTTACAGATTTAAAAAAAAAAAACAAATTTTCACAACACACACATACTATATCTGGTCCAAATTTTCTGTTTTTTAAAAATTTCATTATCAATACATTATGATAATATTCAGTATCTTTAATG
>NW_020213045.1:527-3029 GCF_003070985.1 Temnothorax curvispinosus
TTACAAATATATTCCGATGAGTTATTGATAATTTTATTAATGAATTCATCAATATCCATCCTTGTGCCAATCAACTTATTTCGTATTTTGATAATACTAAAATGCTTTACAGATTTAAAAAAAAACAAATTTTCACAACACACACATACTATATCTGGTCCAAATTTTCTGTTTTTTTTTAAATTTCATTATCAATACATTATGATAATATTCAGTATCTTTAATGCCACTATTTATTTTGTTCCGAACAGAATTACTGTAGTTTTCTCTATGTTTGAAAAAATCATCTAATCTTAACAATCTTTTACGTTCAATATCAAAAATTCTTTCATTTGCGTTGTAGTTAAAATCTTCCCGTAACGTGCGCAAAACTTGTATTCTATCTCTATTTTTTATTTGCTCATTTATCTGGTAACTTGTATCTTTTCTTTTAACTTTCATTCTTTCTACATTTTTTTCCTTCTCCGATTCTTTATATAATTGTTCTTTTCGAATGACTTTCATTCTTTGTAAATTTTTGTCTCTCTCTGCTTCTTTAAACACTTGATTTTGACGTTTATTTATTATTCTTTGCTGATTCCAGTCTCTTTCTTTCTTTTTATACATAGGTTCTTGACGTATTTGCGTCATGCGTTGTCTGTTTTTTTGTCTTTTGGTTTCCTTGTATGACAAAGGATCTATTCGTATTCTTTTTATGCATTCTACTGCTTTTCCTCTTTCTTTACTTTGTTGTTGTATATTTTCTTTTATCATATTTTCAATTTCATCATTCTTTATATCACTGTCATTTGTTATTTTTTTATCAATAACATTTTGCGTATTGTCTTTATCAGTCGAAAAACAATCATATTCACGTTTACGTTTCATGTTTGTCTTTTGTTCTTTTTCTTTATATTCTTTATCAGATCGTAATTTACGCATCAAAAGTTTATTGTCATTATTTTTTGAATTTACACTTTTTTTTTTAATTTTGGCATTTTAATAGTTAAAAATTTTTTAGTTGTTTTTTTTTACCAAATATTTTTTTTTCTTATGCTAGTTCGCCTTGCGCAAAGCAGCCGATTTTTACAGGCGCAGAGCAGCCTTCTAAGGGCGCAAAGCAGCCGATTTTTACAGGCGCAGAGCAGCCTTCTAAGGTCGCAAAGCAGCCAATTTTTAAAGGCGCAGAGCAGCCTTCTGTGTATGAATATATCTAAAAATAAATGAAATAGAAAGACAAAGGGAAAGAGAAAGAAAGAAATATTACAGAGAAAAGTACAATAGAAAAGTATAGAGAGAAGTACAAAGTTCCAATATATCTAAAAGTAAGTGAAATAGAAAAAGAGAGGGAAAGAGAAAGAAAGAAATATTACAGAGAAAAGTACAAACAGACAGAAGTACAGAGGAAAGTATAAAGAAAAGTACAAAGAGAGAAAGAAACAGAGACTTACTTCTGCAGGTCGCTATAAGAATAACCTAAAACAAATATATATCAATTTTTTTTTAATGTTTAAATGCAAAGAGAAAGAAAGAAATATTACAGAGAAAAGTACAATATGAGCAATCAAAGTCAAAATGTTCATTTCTTATTCAATCCGCGAGAATTCAATTTAAAAAAAATTTTTTGCAATGAAAACCAAGTTTTTACGTTAGGAAATTGAAAATTTTTGCAGTTTTTTTTTTGTGCACGTGACAGGCCCACAAAGTGAGAGAAAGATTTTTTATTTTGTCAAACTCATAGTTCTTTATATATAAAAATTACCAAACTCACAGAAACTAATTTAAGTTGGCTCTAATCAATCGTGTTTGCTACAACTTTTGCAAATTTTGAGATAACGGGCTGAATTTTTTTTAATTGATAGAGTATTATTTAAGGAAGGTTGGTATTGAATTTGGCAATGATCGGTAAAAAAGTTTTTTTTAAAAAAATTTTGGAATTTTTTTAGAAATGTCCGTGTTTGCTATAACTTTTTCAAATTTTGAAATCACAATAAAAAATAAATTATTAGAAAACATTAAATATATATGTATAAGAATATTTATCTATACATTATAATCTAATTCTTTATGATTTCTAAAACATAGATACTATTAGTTAATTGTTTGAAAAATATCTGCTCATTTTTTTACATTTATCAGAGAATTCAAAATCTTTTCAAAATCAGATTATTAATATTTTCTTAAATAAATTTCCACATTTTTTATTGCATATTCTTGTAGCCCTTGTTTCAATTTAATTATTGGTATCCAAATTTTTATGGTATTTAATTATTGTAACCTTTGCTAAAAATTTTATAGAGAGTTAAAAGTAAAGAAAAACAGTTTTTCGCGAATATCTCTTTATTTATTAGTCCTACGAAAAAAATGGTTTTACAAAATTTGTAGCTTATAAAATTCTCTACAAAATTAAATAAAAAAGGCAAAAAATGCATGTAACAATTTGTTAAAACCATCAAATTTTCAAAAATTATCATAGAATAACGAACAAAATTGCATTAAGAAGCTGAAAGTTTCTGCTTTTCA
>NW_020213046.1:0-1437 GCF_003070985.1 Temnothorax curvispinosus
AGGTTAGGTTGTGACCGGACGTCACTCTCCGGGTACGTGGATCACACGAAAATGTGAGATTTCAGCCAGATTTGCCTATCAAACGGTCGCCACTCGGTTTGACCCATATGTACCGAGAAGGTGAGTAACGAAATCATGACACGATATTGCAACGATATCCCATTAATTCTCTTTTATTTTCAGGTTCTCGACGCAGGATGTCTCGACGTCCCGACGCTGCCTCCCCACTGCTGGATCATCGATGGACAACGTGGGACCACCCTCGGAGTACCAGGTAAGTAGATAACGGATACGTTTAATTAATCGGTCAATTTCTGTTTCAGGTATTTCACCCGAGCAAATCTTCTCACCCCGGATGGATCTCAACGGTCGCTGACTGTTCCAGATCCTCGCAGTATCGCATACTGGAACGCCGCTGGACTTCGCTGGATCAATGCCGTAGGACAAGGTAAGTAGCAGGTAAGTAATCCTAAATTAACTTGACACTGCGTATATTAACAAACGATTGATTTATTTCAAATCGTCGTTGTGGTTTACAAATTCACGTTGACACAATTCGTCGAACGTTGTTACAAATGGCTATTGATTGCCTCCCGCATTTATAATACGAGCGATGTTTAACGCGCAAGAACGCGGGCGTGCTTCCTTGTGATATACCACGGTGCTAAACTACGCACTAAATCCGAATATGAGCGAATCTTAAAAGCGTGTTATCCCGATCGCGGTATCCGACCGACTGCCTCGAGTTGCCGAGCGCTCTCGGCTATCCCAACTCGGGATATCTATCCCTACCATCGGGTTGTTATTCACATCCTGGTACTTTTCCGTGCCAGGTGTTACCCGCTTTCACTTTTCTTTGGATAGTTTTTGCTTGTTTTCGTCGCCAGTTACGGCTGCGGTTCTCAATCTGCGCTTTATAACTAATTGCGCCTGCGGTTCTCAATCTACATCTTATAACTACTCGCACGCATCGGCATGGGTCCCGCTGGACCCCGCTCCCCCGGTTCCCGGGTTCGGGTATTTCACGATTGAGTGGTCTCGCTGACCCTCCGGATCGATTTCGGCGCCTCCTCTAATGGCTTTCCACCCGCCAAATTTTCCCGGGCTCCCTCGGTTTCCGATATCCGGGGGTCATCGTATGTTCCCGCTGGACTCGCTTCCGTTATCAATGTCGCGTCGCGAGTGGATCGGTTGTTCTTCGGGTCGCCCTTGAAGCGTGTTTGGCGAGTCGGCCGCCCGCTGTGACCTCCGTGCCCTTCGGCGCGGGGGTCATTGTTATGACCCCGCGATTTTTGCGCCCGTCGATGGAATCGCGTCGCGGTTCGGTGGGTCTTGGTTTGTGCGTCCCCTGAAACGATCTCCACGGCTCAGCCTACGGCTAATACCTCCGTGCCCCCCGGTACGGGGGTCATCCTCGTGACCCCGCGATCTCCGCGC
>NW_020213046.1:1447-2400 GCF_003070985.1 Temnothorax curvispinosus
GTGACCCCGCGATCTCCGCGCCCGCTGGCGTTGTCGCTTCGCGGTCCGGTGGGTCGTCATTCGGGACCCCCATGGGACGATTCCCGTGATTCGGCTATTGGCTGCGACTTCCGTGCCCCTCGGCGCGAGGGTCACCCCGTGACGCCACGATCTTAGCGCCCGCTGGTGTTATCGCGTCGGAGTCGGCTCAAGTGCCCTCCGGGTTGCCCCTGAAACGAATCTCGCGGCTCGGCCCCCGGCTATGACCGCCGTGCCCCTCTGCGCGGGGGTCATTCGCGTGACCCCGCTATTTCCGCGTTGATCGCTCTCGGCGCTTCGCGTATCGGGTGGTCGGCCTCCGAGTCATCCCCGAGACGTATTCCGGGGTTCGGCCCCCGGTTATCACCGTTATACCCCCGTTCGCGGGAGTCGCTCTCGTGACCCCGCTATCTCGCGTGCCCGTTGCGCTATCTCGATCGCGCTCGTCCCGATCTGCTCTGCTTGGCTCTCCTTCCAAGGCCCGCTCGTTGGCTCGCTCGGTCGATCATGTGCCGCTCGCCCGCCGGGGTCAATCGTACCCCTGTCACCTATATTTCGAAATTCAGGTAAACGCTAGCCATATGGGCTCTTCGGACTCGCTTATCCGGTAATACTGTTTGCAAATTGTCGATGCCCGCTGCTCTCCAGGTCGCTAATGCCCCTCGAGGTTGTTCGGCTACTCAGCTATGCGGACGGTTGCAAGGTTAGGTTAGGTTGTGACCGAACGATGCATAATCGGGCCACGGGGTACGCTATTTTGTCCTATTAGTCATCGGTCGCCACTCGGTTTAACCTTTATATACCGAGAAGGTAGGTATTCGTAATGAAAATCAGCCAAAAAGTGAACAATTTGTTTAAACAATTTTATTTTTCAATCCCGCCACAACTGCTCGATAAGCATCGCCTGAGCTCTGGATACCGCTAGGTATGACCTC
>NW_020213047.1:0-3816 GCF_003070985.1 Temnothorax curvispinosus
CGAGCGTTATCACGTGACGTCATATTGATGCTAGCGTCAAAATTGGTTGAAGAGAAGAAGTTGGATTCTTTCAACTTCAAGCGTCAAGCAGTGAAAAAGCAACGTCAAAACAATCGTTGAGTATAAAAATACGAATATGGAAGAGGTAAGTAAAAAGTAGTTTTTATTATTACAATTTATAATAAAAAAATATTTTTTAATTACGAAAAATTAACAATACAGAATGTAGAAAACTTGTTTAGAAGTATAATTTTTAGGTTATGTTGTAGTAATAAAGTTTTTACTTATTTTTTATGTTTGTATGTTTTTCTAGGACGATTTTTATGTTTGTATGTTTTTCTAGGACGACTATAGAATTGTTCACACCTGTGGGGTATGCGAAGAAATTTGTGACGGTGATGATTTCAAAAACCATCCTTGTTTAGAAGGCTACAACAATTATTTTATAGATGAAAATACTTTGTATTTTTATCCAGTTTTAGGTAAATTGGCTTCTTTCATTGCATTTTAAAAAAGAGGAAATTATTTTCGTATTTTAATCTAATATGTACATATATATAGAAGATGGTGTTACAATTGTTCGACGCAGCCAAATAAATAATGAAGAAAGAATAGTAGCAGAACCGTTTCAACAAGGTAAACTAATCCCAAAGAAATGTAAAGGTTATTGCAATATTAAAAACAAAAAGATTCAATTACTGGGTTTCAACCATATCATTTTTTTTACAAATTCATGTCGTTTACTTCATCAGGAAGGGATCTAACTGAGTTGTCCCTTGACAGGTATCTTATTATATTTATTACTTAGCGATTGATCTGGAAAAGAAAATGGTGAAGGAAAAAAAAGAGATTTGATTGCTCAATCAAAATTTGAAAAATAGGGAAAGTGGTTATTAAATTGATCTTCTATCTGTTGTGGTGATTAATCTTTTATCTTTGTTGAAGTTTTTGGATGATGCTTTTAAATATTTAAGAATGCTCTGTATTTCTTGAATAAATATGTTAGACAAACTAATGTTTATAATTCTATTGATTTTGCTTGTGAATCTTGTAAGAAAGTATAAATAAAGCAAGCGTAAAGAAGGTGATAAGTGTTTGCATGTTCTGTTTGTTCTCTAGGCTATTTTTAAATCTATCTATTTTGGATTCTTTACATTTGGTATCTTCTAATTATTTTATCTGTTATTATACAATCATTTTATTAAAGTGTGTATATTCAACTCTTTCAGTTTGCTTTGGTTGTTCAAGTATTTTTATATGTAAATTATTTTAGGAACAACATCAAGAAAAAGAACACCTATATCAAGATTAAATTTTGATGAGGAGGAAAGTTTAATACTTGAAGTACAGAACAGACCTCCTTTATGGAATTTTACCTTACCTCTAAAAAACCGAAGTATGCAAATTAAAAAACAATTATGGGAAGAGGTTGCACAAACATTTAATGGTAAGAATAAGTTAATAAAATTTTTTAAAAAGTATAGATTATAAAAAGTTACAAAAAATGAAATTTTTGTTACAGGAAAATTTAGTGCAGAAACATTAAAATTAAAATTTAAAAGTCTTTACGACACTTTTAGAAAAATTATACAGTCAGAGCATCAAGCAAGTGGATCTGGTCGAATCAATAAAAAGAAATGGTTTTACTATGATTCAATGACTTTTCTTCGTGATAATTGTCTTCTTAAAAAGTATTATTTTTAATTTTTAAAAATGTTTTAAAACATTCAACTTACATGTATTAATTTATATAATTTTTAGTACTATGTCAAACATCGAAAATGAAGTAAATGAGAGAGACTGTTGTACTCCTAGCAATTCAACGAACATAAGCAATGATTCATTTATTCAAAAAGGTATTTTTAATAACATTATTAGAAAAGTAATAAAATAATTACAGATTAAAATTAATGTAATAATTTCAGATAATACAAGAAAAAGACAACGAAGTGGTGATGATGATACATCAGGTGCTATTAATAGAATTGCTGAAGCAATTTGTCAGCCAAGCACATTAACATTGCCTCCTCCTCCAGAACAGGATGATGTAGATTCATTTCTACTAGCGATAGGACATCATTTAAGACAACTGCCAACGCTGACAAGAATAAAAGTCATACAACAATTCTTAGAAATAGTTTATAATAAATTAGCAAAACTTTAAACTGTGACTTATTTTAAAAATTAATGTAATACTATTATATTATATATACTAATATACTTATATATTATAACGATTATATTATATACTAACATATTATAACTATTAAGTAAAACTACAACTAATGTAAAAATGTAAAGTAAAGTTACATGTAAAGTTACATATGTAATTATTTAAAATTAAAAATTTTTTAATAATTATGATGAGTAAATTGCCATGGTATGACTCCTTCAATATTGAAAAATTTACAAAATTCTTCACGAATTTTTGCCGCTTGTCGAGAACTATTATTTGTACCACATTGGGTTACATCTTTGAATGCACTATTAATTATTTCTTGTCTCCAAGAACCAGGAAGAAACTCATCTGGACCATCTTGATCTATCATTGTTGGAGTTACATATTGATTTTCTTCTAAATCTTGATGTCGAATCCAATTATGAAGACATACAATGGCTTGTACTATTTTCATTGCTTTGTCAACAGTACAAATTATAGGTCTTTTAAAAATTTGCCATTGACTAACCACAAAAGTATTCTCAATAGTCCGTCTCGCTCGACTGAGTCGATAATTATAAATTGTTCGATCTTCAGTTAAACCAGTACGACCAGGATAAGGTCGTAATAGATACTCCGTTAGTTGAACGGTTTCATCGCCTACCAGTACGTAGGTAGAGGTGGTCTATTTACTGTCAATGGTTCCCATTCCGGTAAATTCATTTTTTTTTTGTAAATTTTTGTCCAATTATTGAATCTTTAAAGATTCCACCATCGCTACGTCTACCATACCCTCCAATATCGACAAATGTAAACATATAATTAGCATTGCAAATTGCAAGTAATACAATACTATGACTATTTTTATAATTGAAGTAGGATGAACCTGCATTGTTTGGACACTAAAAAAATATTTTTTATTTTGAACATTGTTTTTTCAGCATTGTTTTTAAAAGTGTATATGTACCTGAATTAAAACGTGTTTCCCATCAATGGCTCCGACGCAATGATGAAAATTCCATTTTTCTTCAAACTCATGGGCTATATTTAACCATTCAGTTTCTGTTAAAGAGGAAGGTAGTACTTTCTTTTGGAGACAAATCCAAATAGCATTGCATGTTTCTTCAATTATATTACTTATAGTTGTCAACCCAATTAGATATTGATAAGACATAGAGCTCATTGAGTCTCCAGATGCTAAAAATCTACAAATTGTAACTATATTATCATTTATAATAAAAAATTTTATATAACTAAAAAATTAATTTTATATTACAATCTTACCTTAATGTTAAAGATAATCTTTCTGCCGCTGATATTGGTTCACGAATTACCATTTGTTTGGTAATAAATGGTGTCACCAAACATAATAAATTTTCAAATTGAGTGGGAGACATACGAAAATAGTTCCTAAATCTACTTTCTTCCAAAATAATTATGGGAAATATGGCATGATAAAATCCATATGTTTTACGTCTTTGTAACATTGGCTCTATCCAATATTGTTTTTTACGATAATTTTTTTCTTTTTGTTTTTGTTTAATGCAGATTATGGCTAAAGCAGCTAAAGCTGCTTTATGTTGTTTATTTCTTTCAAATGATTTTACAGCGCATTTACTTAACCAAGTATAATATTTATTCCGGAATGACATCTTTAC
>NW_020213048.1:0-221 GCF_003070985.1 Temnothorax curvispinosus
TTGGCTTCTAGATCGACTTCTTAATTTTTAGAAATTTATTAAAACATATACGTTAAAATTGAGACAGGATTATTTTATCCTTCACCTGCCGCGGCCGGGGTTCTTCGGCTGGCAGAGCTCTACTAATTTATCTGGCAATAAATGATAATAAATGATAATAAATAATAATAAATAATAATAAATAATAATAAATAATAATAAATGATAATAAATAATAATAA
>NW_020213048.1:231-1188 GCF_003070985.1 Temnothorax curvispinosus
ATAATAAATAATAATAAATAATAATAAATGATAATAAATAATAATAAATAATAATAAATGATAATAAATAATAATAAATAATAATAAATAAATGGTAAATAAATAATTTGGTTTGGCAATAAATAATAAATAATTAAATTGGGCGCTAATCAGTTGTAGAAGAACTGATAGGCTACAACTACATCTATCGTAACGCTTTGATCGTGATCATAAGCAATGAAGTCGTCATAAACCGCGTATATCTATGCCAATATATATCTATATAATAGTTATTGTGTAACAAGTGCGAGAAGTTGAGAATTGGACACGAGTGCGATCATCCGCACGAGTGTCCAATTCTCAACCCGCACGTGTTACACACCCTATTTTATATTACAAAGTGCGTGGAATAAGTGGCCCATTGCGCGCGCGTAATCTGTGCGACGGATGGCCGATTCCACACACGAGTCGAAACAGTGCGGTAATGTTTACATGTTTACTGTAACAACTACATCTATCGTAATGTTCACCGTAAGCGGTCGTAACGCTCGTCGTAATTGCTATCGTAAGCTCATCGTATGAGTTGATTCAGCTTGAACTCTTTACAATTACGACGCTTGTCTGGCGTTACAACATAACCTAACCTGTCAGTTTTCTCGACGTGCGAAAAAAAATGTGTTTATAGAGTTGCTTTCCATTTACATAAAAACTCAGATAATTCTCACTTGTGATGTCATTCTGTCTTTATTATTCATTAATTCTCACGATCAAAGCGTTACAATAGATGTTAGTTGTTACTTTAGGTTATAATTGCAACGCCAGAGCCTAATTGGAAAGAGTTCAAGCTGAATCAAGTCATACGACGAGCTTACGATAGCGATTACGACGAGCGTTACGACCGCTTACGATAAACATTACAATAGGTAGTTGTAGCCTCACACGACAATGGATGCTAATAAAAAATTAAAATCAAAATTT